>NC_140995.1:234395008-234607756 GCF_052327205.1 Somniosus microcephalus
TCTTCCCCCCCAGTCGCGCTCTCTCTTCCCCCCCAGTCGCGCTCTCTCTTCCCCCCCAGTCGCGCTCTCTCTTCCCCCCCAGTCGCGCTCTCTCTTCCCCCCCAGTCGCGCTCTCTCTTCCCCCCCAGTCGCGCTCTCTCTTCCCCCCCAGTCGCGCTCTCTCTTCCCCCCCAGTCGCGCTCTCTCTTCCCCCCCAGTCGCGCTCTCTCTTCCCCCCCAGTCGCGCTCTCTCTTCCCCCCCAGTCGCGCTCTCTCTTCCCCCCCAGTCGCGCTCTCTCTTCCCCCCCAGTCGCGCTCTCTCTTCCCCCCCAGTCGCGCTCTCTCTTCCCCCCCAGTCGCGCTCTCTCTTCCCCCCCAGTCGCGCTCTCTCTTCCCCCCCAGTCGCGCTCTCTCTTCCCCCCCAGTCGCGCTCTCTCTTCCCCCCCAGTCGCGCTCTCTCTTCCCCCCCAGTCGCGCTCTCTCTTCCCCCCCAGTCGCGCTCTCTCTTCCCCCCCAGTCGCGCTCTCTCTTCCCCCCCAGTCGCGCTCTCTCTTCCCCCCCAGTCGCGCTCTCTCTTCCCCCCCAGTCGCGCTCTCTCTTCCCCCCCAGTCGCGCTCTCTCTTCCCCCCCAGTCGCGCTCTCTCTTCCCCCCCAGTCGCGCTCTCTCTTCCCCCCCAGTCGCGCTCTCTCTTCCCCCCCAGTCGCGCTCTCTCTTCCCCCCCAGTCGCGCTCTCTCTTCCCCCCCAGTCGCGCTCTCTCTTCCCCCCCAGTCGCGCTCTCTCTTCCCCCCCAGTCGCGCTCTCTCTTCCCCCCCAGTCGCGCTCTCTCTTCCCCCCCAGTCGCGCTCTCTCTTCCCCCCCAGTCGCGCTCTCTCTTCCCCCCCAGTCGCGCTCTCTCTTCCCCCCCAGTCGCGCTCTCTCTTCCCCCCCAGTCGCGCTCTCTCTTCCCCCCCAGTCGCGCTCTCTCTTCCCCCCCAGTCGCGCTCTCTCTTCCCCCCCAGTCGCGCTCTCTCTTCCCCCCCAGTCGCGCTCTCTCTTCCCCCCCAGTCGCGCTCTCTCTTCCCCCCCAGTCGCGCTCTCTCTTCCCCCCCAGTCGCGCTCTCTCTTCCCCCCCAGTCGCGCTCTCTCTTCCCCCCCAGTCGCGCTCTCTCTTCCCCCCCAGTCGCGCTCTCTCTTCCCCCCCAGTCGCGCTCTCTCTTCCCCCCCAGTCGCGCTCTCTCTTCCCCCCCAGTCGCGCTCTCTCTTCCCCCCCAGTCGCGCTCTCTCTTCCCCCCCAGTCGCGCTCTCTCTTCCCCCCCAGTCGCGCTCTCTCTTCCCCCCCAGTCGCGCTCTCTCTTCCCCCCCAGTCGCGCTCTCTCTTCCCCCCCAGTCGCGCTCTCTCTTCCCCCCCAGTCGCGCTCTCTCTTCCCCCCCAGTCGCGCTCTCTCTTCCCCCCCAGTCGCGCTCTCTCTTCCCCCCCAGTCGCGCTCTCTCTTCCCCCCCAGTCGCGCTCTCTCTTCCCCCCCAGTCGCGCTCTCTCTTCCCCCCCAGTCGCGCTCTCTCTTCCCCCCAGTCGGCTCTTCTTCCCCCCCAGTCGCGCTCTCTCTTCCCCCCCAGTCGCGCTCTCTCTTCCCCCCCAGTCGCGCTCTCTCTTCCCCCCCAGTCGCGCTCTCTCTTCCCCCCCAGTCGCGCTCTCTCTTCCCCCCCAGTCGCGCTCTCTCTTCCCCCCCAGTCGCGCTCTCTCTTCCCCCCCAGTCGCGCTCTCTCTTCCCCCCCAGTCGCGCTCTCTCTTCCCCCCCAGTCGCGCTCTCTCTTCCCCCCCAGTCGCGCTCTCTCTTCCCCCCCAGTCGCGCTCTCTCTTCCCCCCCAGTCGCGCTCTCTCTTCCCCCCCAGTCGCGCTCTCTCTTCCCCCCCAGTCGCGCTCTCTCTTCCCCCCCAGTCGCGCTCTCTCTTCCCCCCCAGTCGCGCTCTCTCTTCCCCCCCAGTCGCGCTCTCTCTTCCCCCCCAGTCGCGCTCTCTCTTCCCCCCCAGTCGCGCTCTCTCTTCCCCCCCAGTCGCGCTCTCTCTTCCCCCCCAGTCGCGCTCTCTCTTCCCCCCCAGTCGCGCTCTCTCTTCCCCCCCAGTCGCGCTCTCTCTTCCCCCCCAGTCGCGCTCTCTCTTCCCCCCCAGTCGCGCTCTCTCTTCCCCCCCAGTCGCGCTCTCTCTTCCCCCCCAGTCGCGCTCTCTCTTCCCCCCCAGTCGCGCTCTCTCTTCCCCCCCAGTCGCGCTCTCTCTTCCCCCCCAGTCGCGCTCTCTCTTCCCCCCCAGTCGCGCTCTCTCTTCCCCCCCAGTCGCGCTCTCTCTTCCCCCCCAGTCGCGCTCTCTCTTCCCCCCCAGTCGCGCTCTCTCTTCCCCCCCAGTCGCGCTCTCTCTTCCCCCCCAGTCGCGCTCTCTCTTCCCCCCCAGTCGCGCTCTCTCTTCCCCCCCAGTCGCGCTCTCTCTTCCCCCCCAGTCGCGCTCTCTCTTCCCCCCCAGTCGCGCTCTCTCTTCCCCCCCAGTCGCGCTCTCTCTTCCCCCCCAGTCGCGCTCTCTCTTCCCCCCCAGTCGCGCTCTCTCTTCCCCCCCAGTCGCGCTCTCTCTTCCCCCCCAGTCGCGCTCTCTCTTCCCCCCCAGTCGCGCTCTCTCTTCCCCCCCAGTCGCGCTCTCTCTTCCCCCCCAGTCGCGCTCTCTCTTCCCCCCCAGTCGCGCTCTCTCTTCCCCCCCAGTCGCGCTCTCTCTTCCCCCCCAGTCGCGCTCTCTCTTCCCCCCCAGTCGCGCTCTCTCTTCCCCCCCAGTCGCGCTCTCTCTTCCCCCCCAGTCGCGCTCTCTCTTCCCCCCCAGTCGCGCTCTCTCTTCCCCCCCAGTCGCGCTCTCTCTTCCCCCCCAGTCGCGCTCTCTCTTCCCCCCCAGTCGCGCTCTCTCTTCCCCCCCAGTCGCGCTCTCTCTTCCCCCCCAGTCGCGCTCTCTCTTCCCCCCCAGTCGCGCTCTCTCTTCCCCCCCAGTCGCGCTCTCTCTTCCCCCCCAGTCGCGCTCTCTCTTCCCCCCCAGTCGCGCTCTCTCTCTTCCCCCCCAGTCGCGCTCTCTCTTCCCCCCCAGTCGCGCTCTCTCTTCCCCCCCAGTCGCGCTCTCTCTTCCCCCCCAGTCGCGCTCTCTCTTCCCCCCCAGTCGCGCTCTCTCTTCCCCCCCAGTCGCGCTCTCTCTTCCCCCCCAGTCGCGCTCTCTCTTCCCCCCCAGTCGCGCTCTCTCTTCCCCCCCAGTCGCGCTCTCTCTTCCCCCCCAGTCGCGCTCTCTCTTCCCCCCCAGTCGCGCTCTCTCTTCCCCCCCAGTCGCGCTCTCTCTTCCCCCCCAGTCGCGCTCTCTCTTCCCCCCCAGTCGCGCTCTCTCTTCCCCCCCAGTCGCGCTCTCTCTTCCCCCCCAGTCGCGCTCTCTCTTCCCCCCCAGTCGCGCTCTCTCTTCCCCCCCAGTCGCGCTCTCTCTTCCCCCCCAGTCGCGCTCTCTCTTCCCCCCCAGTCGCGCTCTCTCTTCCCCCCCAGTCGCGCTCTCTCTTCCCCCCCAGTCGCGCTCTCTCTTCCCCCCCAGTCGCGCTCTCTCTTCCCCCCCAGTCGCGCTCTCTCTTCCCCCCCAGTCGCGCTCTCTCTTCCCCCCCAGTCGCGCTCTCTCTTCCCCCCCAGTCGCGCTCTCTCTTCCCCCCCAGTCGCGCTCTCTCTTCCCCCCCAGTCGCGCTCTCTCTTCCCCCCCAGTCGCGCTCTCTCTTCCCCCCCAGTCGCGCTCTCTCTTCCCCCCCAGTCGCGCTCTCTCTTCCCCCCCAGTCGCGCTCTCTCTTCCCCCCCAGTCGCGCTCTCTCTTCCCCCCCAGTCGCGCTCTCTCTTCCCCCCCAGTCGCGCTCTCTCTTCCCCCCCAGTCGCGCTCTCTCTTCCCCCCCAGTCGCGCTCTCTCTTCCCCCCCAGTCGCGCTCTCTCTTCCCCCCCAGTCGCGCTCTCTCTTCCCCCCCAGTCGCGCTCTCTCTTCCCCCCCAGTCGCGCTCTCTCTTCCCCCCCAGTCGCGCTCTCTCTTCCCCCCCAGTCGCGCTCTCTCTTCCCCCCCAGTCGCGCTCTCTCTTCCCCCCCAGTCGCGCTCTCTCTTCCCCCCCAGTCGCGCTCTCTCTTCCCCCCAGTCGCGCTCTCTCTTCCCCCCCAGTCGCGCTCTCTCTTCCCCCCCAGTCGCGCTCTCTCTTCCCCCCCAGTCGCGCTCTCTCTTCCCCCCAGTCGCGCTCTCTCTTCCCCCCCAGTCGCGCTCTCTCTTCCCCCCCAGTCGCGCTCTCTCTTCCCCCCCAGTCGCGCTCTCTCTTCCCCCCCAGTCGCGCTCTCTCTTCCCCCCCAGTCGCGCTCTCTCTTCCCCCCCAGTCGCGCTCTCTCTTCCCCCCCAGTCGCGCTCTCTCTTCCCCCCCAGTCGCGCTCTCTCTTCCCCCCCAGTCGCGCTCTCTCTTCCCCCCCAGTCGCGCTCTCTCTTCCCCCCCAGTCGCGCTCTCTCTTCCCCCCCAGTCGCGCTCTCTCTTCCCCCCAGTCGCGCTCTCTCTTCCCCCCCAGTCGCGCTCTCTCTTCCCCCCCAGTCGCGCTCTCTCTTCCCCCCCAGTCGCGCTCTCTCTTCCCCCCCAGTCGCGCTCTCTCTTCCCCCCCAGTCGCGCTCTCTCTTCCCCCCCAGTCGCGCTCTCTCTTCCCCCCCAGTCGCGCTCTCTCTTCCCCCCCAGTCGCGCTCTCTCTTCCCCCCCAGTCGCGCTCTCTCTTCCCCCCCAGTCGCGCTCTCTCTTCCCCCCCAGTCGCGCTCTCTCTTTTCCCCCCCCCCCCCCCCCCCCCCTTCAGATTGATGCCTGTGCTCACTGGTTCTTGATTAAGTGATAACTGTTTCTTTTCCCTCCACTCTTAATATTGGTTTCTGGATCCCAGCTAATTTTGCCCCACCCTAGAGGTTTGTCCTGGCCAATTGTACTCTCCCCAGTACATTGAACCGGGGGCTTCCTGCTCTATGTCTGTGTAGCACAATTGGCGGTGCATTTTCCAGTGAGCCTGCAGGGGGGAAGCCTTGGATGCCCTTTTCTATCGGACTGATGGTCTTGACAGTGCTATATTTGTCCCACATTTGGATCTGTTGCTGTTTGTTTTCCTTGCCCTGTTCTGCCAGGTGGGGCTTCCTACCTTCCTTCACCGCCTGTCCGATTACTTTGCATATTTGTGTTTTCTTTTTCCTGGAGTATTATTAATGACCTCCTTCCACTGAGGGTTTATCTGCAAATGTGTTTTCATTCATGTTGGAGCAGGTCCGTGTCTCTTCTCTCTCTCTTTCTGCCTGGACTGTAGCTGGCTCATTGGGAGGGTTTTATTCTTTTAATTACATTTTATTTTATGGAAATAACCAAGAAGCTTCTCAGATGGCTCACCCACTGAGTACTTGGGGCAGACAGACCAGGAAAGTCCTACATTCAATGCTTGGGGGCAGTGCTCAGTTGACTGAGGCGCTCTAATTGGCCTCAGCACCACTGGGTTAGGAAGAGGAAAAAATTGCGCAGGGTTCATGTTCCTGTTCGCCAACCAATCAGCCCTGCAAGAAGTGTATCGGTGAGCACCGGATTGGGCTTGACTGTAATGTTGACCCTTGCTCACCTGCCATTCCCTTCCTCATTGAAAGTCTATTGACACTGTCTAGGTTCACACATGAATAATTGCCACTTGGGTGAGATACCAGAGGGCATCTGTGGAATCGCACCCCAGTAAGAGCCAGTGTCTTCTGGAGAGGAGGGCAGGAAATCGGAGGGAAATAACAGCCTTCCTCCTTTACAAACAATTTAATTTCAAAAATTGGGACATTAAGGCATCCCCATCTGTAAAACCAAGATTGCTCGGATTTGGGCAGGAAAAGCCACAAAGTCTTTTATAGAAGCAGACCCTTTTATAGAAGCAGCACGGTGGTATAGTGGTTAGCACTGTTGCCTCACAGCGCCAGGGACCCGGGTTCAAATCCGGCCTCGGGTGACTGTCTGTGTGGAGTTTGCACATTCTCCCCGTGTTTGCGTGGGTTTCCTCCGGGTGCTCCGGTTTCCTCCCACAGTCCAAAGATGTGCGGGTTAGGTTGATTGGCCATGATAAAAAATTGGCCCTTAGTGTTAGGGGGGATTAAATACGTGGGGTTACGGGGTTACAGGGATAGGGCTTGGGTGGGATGGCTGTCGGTGTAGGGACCGGGTGCTAGGGTTTGGATGATCAGCCATGATCTCGTTGAATGGCGGAGCAGGCTCGAAGGGCCGAATGGCCTACTCCTGCTCCTAGTTTCTATGTTTCCCCTTTCCTTTATGACCCCTTGATATGACCTATGAGAGTCTCCAAAGGTTTGACACCATTCTGCTGGTGGATATGAATTGATTTTTAATGTTTTATTTGGATATACATTTATTCCTTCACTTGTCTCGTATCTTTTCTCTGCTCTTGGTTTTTCTGGCCTGGTATTTGTAATGTGATCTATTTGGTCTATAACTTGTTGATTCCCATATAATTAATGTACCAGGAGACTCTTGAATGTATATGCAGCGTTCATTTCACTGCCAGCGACCTTGCAGAATCGGTTTGATCAGTACACAGCAGCATAACTAATACACTCGGGACCTCGGGTCGAGGATCCCAGTTCCAGTGTGAAAGCATTATGTAACTTCCTTTCATTATGTTGCTGTGCTAGAGAGCATGCATGTATATCGGGTCAGAAGATGATTGATTTTGTGAACTCTGTGGTGTATTTTTCTGTTGCTAAGGCAATAAAGTGTCTTTCTACTGTTTTTATCTCATTACATGCAAACTGATGCAGTTTACTTTTATTCTGCTAAGGAAAGTGAAGTAAGCAGACTTGTGACAGCGCCCGAGAAAGGAAAGGATCTTGAATCACGGGTTCTAGACACTTACATCATTCAGTGTCAAGCTGAGGCTCAAGAAGGTATGAATGGATGGCACTGTGTTCAGTGCTTTCAATTCTTTACCACTATAACTACTTCAGTATAAAGCTGTTCTCTTCATAGAAGGGTGGTGCTGTCGGGGTGATGTTACTGGACTAATAATCCAGAGAACGTGAGTTTAAATCCCATCATGGCAGTTTAAATTCAAATTTTTAAAGTCTGGAAATAAAATGCTGGTAGCAGTAAAAGTGACCATGAAGCTGTCTGATTGTCATTAAAAACCCAACTGGTTCACTAACGTCCTTTAGGGAAGGAAACCTGCCGTCCTTACCCGGTCTGGCCGATATCTGACTCTGTGATCTGTACTGGCTCAGCAAGTTGTACCAAATCGCTACAATGCAGCAGTTCAAGAAAATCTCCCATCGACTCCATCTCGAGGGCAACTGGGGATGGGCAAAAATGCTGGACTCGCCAGAGGCGTCCACATCCTGAGAATGTATCTTTAAAAAAAAAAAAAGATTTTCACGAGGGCAAATGTTGCCTTTTGTCCAGCTGGCGCAGTGTGTTGCAGCTTCAAGCTGTGTGCCAGTCAGGATGACGGATGCTGTTCTGTGCCTGTGAATTCTTGCTCAGTGAGTTCCAGATCTCACTCCTGGGAAGGTGAAGAAAGCAAGGAGGGCTAGCTCTCTAGATTAGTCACCTGTTACAGATCAACATTAATCGAGGTGTAAAAGGATGAAGGGCAAATAACGTTGCACAAGAAGGTAACTATTCATTTGTCTTTTGATTGAAGTGACCATCGCAAGAGCCATTGAACTGAAGCACAACGCAGGTCTGATTGCAGCTCTGGCCTATGAAACGGCCAATTTCTATCAGAAGGCTGGTGAGTTGCTCTTTCTCGCTCTTTGTTTGAGCTCTCTCACTCTCATTCTCTTAATGAGGGTGAGGAACTTAACATAATTAATATAAGTAGAGAAACGTAATTAATATAAGTAGAGAAACGTAATTAATATACAGGAAACTTTGGTTTATCCGGAGGTTGTATGGCCGGAAACCTCGATCTAACGGCAGAAATCAGCAGCCGTTTTGTTAGGTTTTTTTTCTTTGTTTAAAAAAAATGCAAGAAGAAAAAAAGTCAGGCCTAGAAATTCACTTTGGGGCGGCCAGCTCGCTCGCGCCCAAAATTTAGCGCTGGGCGGGGAGCCATTAGCGATCGTCAGATATTCAGTGTTTGTGCCCCAATTCGGAACCGGGCGCTATACCAGGGTGTGCCCGCCTCCGCTTGGGGCGCGGACACTGAATTTCAGCGCTCTTGGCGCCGCTGCGCCAGCCGCTGCGGAGCGGCAGGCTGCGGTACTGCAGACCTCCTCCTCTTAAGGGGGAGCTGCCTGCAACGGGGAGATGGCCGCTGGAGAGTGCCGGCAAATGAGCCCGGCACCATGGAGAAGTGCCGGGTTCGCGGAAAGCAGCCGGCAATGCCGGTGGGGGGGGGTGGTGGAGGAGGCCGGGGAAGGAGGTGCGGGCAGGCGGCCGGCCGCCGAAAAAGCGGCTGGCCGCACCTTCCCCTTTAAAGCGCCCCACTAAGGCTACAGCACGGCCCCGTTTTCTGGTCGCTGTTTGCGGCCGCTTCGGCGGAGGCGGCCGCTACTAAATATGGGGATCGGGCCGGTTTCGGGGCGGAACCGGGGCACTGCGCACACCGCCGCCAATACCGCTGCGCTGAATATCAGCGCAAACTCATTTTTGGCGCAGAAGCCCTCTTTAGACGGTAACTGGCTGCAAAGCTGGCAGCGCCTTAATGAATTTCTAGGCCTCAGTCTCTGGAAAGCCTCTGAAGCTGTTGCTAAGCTACAGAGACGCTTCCGAGGTACGGGCCGACTGTTTACAAGCTGTTGCTAAGCAACAGTGTTTGTTGTCAGACACGGAGATGAAAACCTCCGTATCCTTCAACATTAGCGCTGGTCTGTCCGGAAGTTTTCATAGATCGGCATCACGCCGGTCCCGTCGGTGCCGGATATCGTGAAGTTTCCTGTAAGTAGAGAAAAAGTACTCGCGGAACTAATGGGACTAAAAGCCGACAAATCCCCTGGGCCTACATCCTAGGGTTCTAAAAGAAGTGGCTGAAGAGATGGTGGATGCATTGGTTTTGATCTTCCAAAATTCCCTAGATTCTGGAATGGTCCCAGCAGATTGGAAGGTCGCAAATGCAACACTGCTATTCAAGAAAGGAGGGAGAGGAAAAACAGGGAACTACAGACCAGTTAGCCAGACATCAGTCGTCGGGAAAATGCTGGAATTTATTGTTAAGGAAGTGGTATCAAGTCACTTAGAAAATCATAACATGATTAGGCAGAGTCAACATGGTTTTATGAAAGGGAAATCGTGTTTGACAAATTTATTAGAGTTTTTTGAGGATGTAAGTAGCAGGGTAGATAAAGGGGAACCAATGGATGTAGTATATTAAGATTTCCAAAAGGCATTCGATAAGATGCCGCATAAAAGGTTATTACACAAGATTAGAGCTCATGGGGTTGGGGGTAATATATTAGCATGGATAGAGGACTGGTTAACGGACAGAAAACAGAGAGTAGGGATAAATGGGTCTTTTTCAGGTTGGCAGGCTGTAACTAGTGGGGTGCCGCAAGGATCAGTGTTGGGGCCTCAGCTATTTACAATCTATATTAATGACCTAGATGAAGGGACCGAGTGTAATGTATCCAGGTTTGCTGATGATGCAAAGCTAGGTGGGACAGTAAGCTGTGAGGAGAACACAGAGTCTGCAAAGGGATATAGATAGACTGAGTGAGTGGGCAGTAAGGTGTCAGATGGAGTATAATGTAGGGAAATGTGAGGTTATTCACTTTGGTAGGAAGAATAGAAAAACAATATTTTTTAAATGGTGAGAAACTTTCAAATGTTGGTGTTCAGAGAGATTTGGCTGTCCTCGTGCAAGAAACACAGAAAGCTAGCATGCAGGTACAGCAAGCAATAAGGAAGGCAAATGGCATGTTGGCCTTTATTGCAAGGGGGTTGGAGTATAAGAGTAAGGAAGTCTTGCTACAATTGTACAGGGCCTTGGTGAGACCACACCTGGAGTACTGTGCACAGTTTTGGTCTCCTTATCTAAGGAAGGATATACTTGCCTTGGAGGCGGTGCAATGAAGGTTCACTGGATTGATTCCTGGGATGAGAGGGCTGTCCTATGAGGATAGTGAGTAGAATGGGCCTATACTCTCTGGAGTTTAGAAGAATGAGAGGAGATCTCATTGAAACATACAAGATTCTGAAGGGGATTGACAGGGTAGATGCTGAGAGGTTGTTTCCCCTGGCTGGAGTGTCTAGAACTAGGAGGCATAGTCTCAGGATAAGGGGTAAGCCATTTAAGACTGAGATGAGGAGGAATTTCTTCACTCGGAGGGTTGTGAATCTTTGGAATTCTCTGCCCCAGAGGGCTGTGAATGCTGAGTCTTTGAGTATATTCAAGGCTGAGATAGATAGATTTTTGGTCTCTAGGGGAATCAAGGGTTACGGCGATGGGACAGGAAAGCGGAGTTGAGGTCGATGATCAGCCATGATCTTATTGAATGGCGGAGCAGGCTCGAGGGGGCGTATGGCCTACTCCTGCTCTTATTTCTTATGTTCTTTCACACTCTCACAAACACCCCTTGAAATGTGCAGAATTCTGGTGGCCAATTGCACAATAGTGTTAAACCAGGCTCGTTCATCATAGAAAGCACTTTTTTTCAATTCACAGAAAAAATCCTCTGCTGGGCTAGTGGTTAAATGCATTGACGGATCCCCTTGATGTCCAAGTTAGTTTATCCAATGAATAGCTGAGTCTTGCAGGTTAGGAAAGTTCCTGGTACCACCACTGGCCTGGGCTGAGCTAACCGATCTCAGTAGAAGCAGTACTGGGGGTGGCTAGATAGAGGGAAGTTGGGCAGGGTTACTATTCGTTGTACAACACCACCTGCTGGATGTGGGTACATGTGGACTTGGGCTATGAAATCCCCATGGTGGAATAACCGGCAACACGGACATCCATACAGATTTCTGAGAGAACAAGCAAACATTTATTATTTCTTCAATTTTACAAAATAATCCCTGGTTGCCTATTTTGCATGGGATTAGTAATTGAAGTATAGGCCAGTGTTGGATAGATCTCTATTTACAGGAAACTTTGGTTTATCCGGAGGTTGTATGGGCTAAAAATTCAGTAGGGCGCCGTTTGGGGCGCCAAGCTCGCCTGGGCGCCGGAATTACCTCTGCGAGCGGAGCCACTTGCACCATCCCGATATTCAGTTTCTGCGCCCCAAACGGAAGCGGGCTGCTACTCGAGGCTCCCCGCGCCCCGCTTGGGGCGCTCACCCTGAATACCGGCGCGCTAAGGGCCGCAGCGCCACACACTGCGGCACGGCACGCTGCGGTACTGCCGGCCTTCCTCCCACTGTTAAGGGGGAGGTGCCTGCAGCAGCGCGATCCCCGCTCGCGAGTGCCGGCAAATGAGCCCGGCACCAAGGAGAAGTGCCGGGCTCTCGGGAAACAGCCGGCAATGCCGCGGGGGGGGGGTTTAGGAGGCCAGGGACGGAGGTGCTGGCAGGCGGCCGCCGAAAAAGCGGCCGCCCCGCACCTCCACCTTAACTTGCGCCGCTACCGCCACAGGTAGGCCCTGTGAACCGGTCGCGATTTGCGACCGGCGTTAAAGAGGCGGGCGCGACCAAATATGGTCATCGGGGCGCTGCGCACACCGATGACGTCATCGGTGGCAGCGCAGCGCTACAGGCTAACGCCGCCATTAGCGCCCCGCTAAATATCGCGGGAGGTGTGGCCAGTGGCGCTAAAGCCACTGAGTGCCCTCTTTGGGCGCAAACTGGTGGCGCAGCCCACCGAATTTCTAGGCCTATGTCCGGAAACCTCGATCTACCGGCAGAAATCGGGAGCCATTTTGTTTGGTTTTTTTTTCTTCTCGTGGCTTATTTTTCAACAGTCAGGCTCTGCAAAGTCTCTCTGAAGCTGTTGCTAAGCTACAGAGATGCTTCTAAGGTACGGCCGACTGTTTAGAAGCTGTTGCTAAGCAACAGTGTTTGTTGCCAGATACGGAGCTGCAAATCTCCGTATGCTTCAACATTAACGCTGGTATGTCCGGCAGTTTTGATAGATCGGCAACAGCTCGGTCCCGTCGGTGCCGGATATAACAAAGTTTCCTATGTGTCACTGGTAGTGTTGGCATTATAACTGATACAAGCACCAGTGACAATCACATGCAGACAGAGTCATTTTGATTTGCAGCAAATGAGTTTAGTAATCTGTTCTTTGTTGCATCCCATTTTATGCCAGGAGTGGGAGCCCTGGCTGGCTCTTCCCTCCTTACCCCGGGGTGGTGTTGTCTCTTGTAGAACACTTGCTGCTTCCTACTGAGATCAGCACAGGTTGGGGATTGAACCTGGCAACTTCATGGTCTCTGCAGCTCAACTACTCACTGGATAAATTTGCCATCAGGGGAGCAGGTAGGGCTTTCACTGAGGATGTTCAAAGGCAGAGATGATGGCTTACATCTGACCTTCTTTCTGCTGCAGATCACACTCTGACCACCTTGGATCCAATCTACACAGCAAAATGGAGGAAGTACTTGCAACTCAAAAACTGCTTCTACCTGGCTTATGTAAGTGTTAAACCTGCGAAATAGAGTAGAAGGTTATTAATTTTACGATGATCCAGTGTTCGGTGCCAGCTCATTGATCCATTGAACATGGGATCGGATCTGCAGCCCTGTCCCCCTCTTCTCCTTCACGGAGGAGCACCAAGCAACTCCAGGCATTTCCCCCACAGCGGAGGAAGATTGGACCATGGGCTGCTTCAGTGTAGCTTTGGCTTGGAGAAGATCCTCTTTCCTTGCCCCTTCCCCATTACACAAGTAAACCATCATTAGTGACACGGCTGGGCGAGGACCAGTCTCTGTGATGCCCTTTCTATCTGACTGATTCACTTCCAGCGACAGTAATGTGCTGCTCGCCATTGGTGCTGACGTCCAATTTTACTGCAGAGTGGGATTGGCAACAGTGGAAAAACTGGGTGCCACAACTGGCCTGTATGGGGTTGGGGGAGCTGAGCGGTCTCCCTGGGCTTTGTGCCCCCATCCCATCGCTTGCTGTTTCTTTGTCACTTTCTCTTTCGGGCTGGCATACCAGGCGAATCCCGCTGTTTCAAATAGTTATTTTGCTGTTACTGAGATGTACGTGACATTCTCGTGAGATACAGAATATGAGAGAAAGTGCTACTTTATTGTTACACAATGCGCACATTGAGGATCCTCTTCAGCTATAATGCTCTTCACACTAGGACCAATCAGCTAAAGGATCACATTGGGGACTTGCTTGAGGCAGCCCATGCTACCTGGGGAGGTGCGGAGTGGCATTGGTCAGGCTAGGGACCCCTTTGGCTGTTGGCCTAGGGTTGGGTCCCCAGAACCATACTCCCAAAAGGAATTGGTACCTTCCACAGTAAGATTATCTGGTCATTTTTAAGTGGCATTAGAACAGTGTGTGGATTCAATGTCCAGTCAGTATTGTGTGCTTGTTCTTTGCAGGCGTACTGCTACCATGGCCAGACCCTGCTGACCAGCGACAAATGTGGGGAAGCCATCCGATCTCTACAAGAAACAGAGAAGTGTGAGTATAAAGAACTGTAGTGTCCGTGTGTAGATAAAGCCACTGAAGACAGGAGTTGGTTCATAGGTATTTACTAAGCAAGTCTGGGGGGGGTTCTAAAGGATATACACAGGCTTATATAGCCCAAGTGGCAATTACCGGCATTACTCACACCTGGGGCTCTTAAAGGCACATACACCACAATTCCTCTCCTTCTAGTTAACCAGTACATCATATTTTTAAGTAATTATTAATTACATGTTATATGCAAAATAATATACATTGCTGTATTAATTAATTATAAGTTAGTCTCTCAGGAGGCTTCCTGACTCGGTCCGGATAACGCCTCGGGGGTGTAGTAGTTTCTGGTGGTGTAGTAGGTTCTTCTGGCAAGGCTGATTCGGCTTGAATGCCAGTGTCGGGTTCATCGGGCTCCAGTATCACCGGATCGGAGGTAGATATGGGTATCTCTACTTCATCGTTAGATGTATAGCGTGGTGGTGTAGGTTGTCCCTTTTCGGATGACTTGATGATTTGGTCAGCATGGCGCCTTATTATGCTTTCTCCGATGTCCACGGTATACATCAGTGGTCCTAATCGTGTGCAGATAGTTCCAGGCTGCCATTTCTCGGTACGGTAGTCCCGGGCCAAAACCGGTTGGCCTATCTGGAAGGCCCTAGTTGGCCTTTCATTCATGCCCTGAAACTGCCGGTTCTCCACGTCCCTTCGGATGTTGGGCTTGACCAAATCCAGCCGGCATCTTAGGTTTCTATTGTAGAACATCATGGCGGGAGTTTGGTTGGTAACCATGTGTGTTGCATTCCTATATGCAAATAAGAAGTTATCCACCTTGTGCTGAAGTTTTATGTCTTCATTACCCATGGCCTTTATGGCCTTCTTGAAGGTCTGGACAAACCTTTCAGCCAATCCATTGGTGGCGGGATGGTATGGGGCGGACGTGTAGTGCTTTACCCCATTGTTCTTTAAGAACTTTCTGAATTCTTCGGACACAAATTGCGGTCCATTATCAGAACATATCTGTTCCGGCAGCCCATTCCTGGCAAATATGGTCCTTAATACTGTGATGGTTTTTTCCGTGGTGATGGAGGACATCTTTATTACCTCCGGCCACTTGGAGTGTGCATCAACTGCGATTAAGAACATTGAGTCCATAAATGGACCAGCAAAGTCGATGTGCACCCTTTGCCAGGGAGATGAGGGCCATTCCCATGGATGTAGAGGGGCCTGTGGCGGAGCATTTTGGACCTTCTGGCATCCTAGGCAGCTCTTGGTCATGTCTTCGATGTCTCCATCGATACCTGGCCACCATACAAACGCTGTAGCTAGGTTCTTCATTTTCACTCCACCCAGATGCCCCTCGTGAAGCTCCTTTAGTACTTTATCCTGGAGTTTGGGTGGAATCACCACTCTGGATCCACACATCAAGGTTCCTCGGCACACTGACAGTTGTTCTCTTCTTTGCGAGAATGCTGGCAACAGTGGTTCGCCATGTGCTGGCCATCCCTTCACTGTTAAATCGTAGACCCGTGAGAGAGTAGGGTCATTTCTTGTCTCCCTTTCAATGGCAGAATTTGTCACCGGTAGACATTCCACTATGGTAGAGTGGAATATCTCCACTGGGTCTACTGTAGGTGCCTCTTCTATCGTTGGCAACGGTAGGCGCGATAAACCGTCAGCATTCCCATGCTGTTTTGACCCTTTGTATTCAATGTTGTATTGGTGTGCCCCTAGAAAAAGGGACCACCTCTGTAATCTTCATTGGCAATTACATTATGTAATTTGAGAGAGCTTAGTCTCTTGTTCCCGGAGTCGCTATCGCTCTTCTGGTCTTTGGAGCTACTGTCCGTCATCATTTGTACCTTTCTGTGCTTTTCCTTATTGATTCTTTTCCCGTTAGTGGATTTTTTATTTTCAGATCGGCATACACGTGGAATGTGTCCCATCTTTCCGCATCGCCTGCATGCTTTTTCTTTGAACCAGCAATCCCTCTGGTCATGGTTGGATCTGCCGCAGCGATAACATCTCTCGAAACCCCGTGTCATTTCATGGGTGCCGAAGTCCTGTGGCCTTTGCTGTATCTTTGCCGCTCCTATTGCACTGAAAGCCTTGTCCAGTGTTAAATCTTTTCCAGAAGATATCTTTTTTTGTGTTTCTACACTTAGGGGATCGCAGATGAATTTGTCTTGCAGAGAATCTGCCAGTCCTGCCTCGAATTGGCAGTGTAGGGTATCAACAATCTCCTCAAAATTCTTGTCCATCGGTTCGGCTGGAGTGATTAAGTTGCGTAACAGCTTGTATGTTTCTGCACCCATTAGATCTAGAAGCACTGAAGCTTTTTTTTCATCTTCTACTCCATTTGCGGTGCAAAACACCTCCACTCTTTCTACATATGTGGTCCAATCCTCTATTTTGTTATCAAAAACATCAATATTGCCAAAGTTAGGCTCTGTTTCGTTATCAAAAGCATCAATATTGCCAGACTTAGGCATTTCAAAAAAAAGATATGGCGCTTCCCGCGCTTTTTTTTTTTTTCTTTCTGTAGCAACGATATGGCGCTTCCCGCGCTTTCCCGCCGCTGCTACCGATAACAATGCTGTTTTCCGTTTATTCACTGTTCACCGATAACAACGCTGTTTCCCTGTGGTTCCCGTTTATTCACTGTTGGAGACTTGTTCCCGACGGAGGTCTAACCGCTGACCTGCTTGCCGCGCCGGCCGTCTCCCGAGTGCACCCTCCCAGTCTGTTATTGCTTGCCTGTCTCAGCTGTAGAGCCCGCCGCTGGAGCCCCAGCCTGACGCCCAGGAAGGATTAGCGCAGTACCTGCCACCAGCTTGGCCAGCTGGTGAAACCACAGTTTCTATTACTTCCTTGAGTCTTCTGGACGCTGGAGGAATCGATGTCCTTGAGGTGCTGCCGAATTGCAGGTAAGTCCGTTTCCACTTCGTCGCCACTGTAGTGTCCGTGTGTAGATAAAGCCACTGAAGACAGGAGTTGGTTCATAGGTATTTACTAAGCAAATCTGGGGGGGGTTCTAAAGGATATACACAGGCTTATATAGCCCAAGTGGCAATTACCGGCATTACTCACACCTGGGGCTCTTAAAGGCACATACACCACAAGAACGGGTCATTATTAACTCCACAGGGACTGTGTCTGGCACTTCTGGTTAGGAATCATAGAAGTTTATGGCACAGAAGAAGGCCATTCGACCCATTGTGTCTGTGCCAGAACCCAGGCTTGTCTAACATTCGCCCTACGCCTTTTCAGGCCAACTCTCCCAGCTAGGTCTTCGCATGCGGTGGCAGAAATCCCTCGTGCGTGCTGGAAGCGGGTACAGTGCACATTCGCTTACAGTGGTCACAGTGTCATATCTTAAACTAGAAACAGAGTTCAATAGTAAACCGATTTGCTTATGATGGGTGCTTTAATTGGACGACAACTGCCTGCTTCATGGAATCGATTTGGTTGCAAACAGTGTGGTTCAGCCTCAGACAGATGTTCGGGAGCGGGATGGAGTCAGTGGCTAGGGAACGGAGTTCGTGGCGGGGACCGAAAACAATGGCTTCGGTCTTCCCAATATTTAACTGGAGAAAATTTTTGCTCGTCCAGAATTGTGTGTCGGGCAAGCTCTGACAATTTAGAGACCATGGAGGGGTCGAGAGATGAGGTAGTGAGGTAGAGCTGGTGTTGTCAGCGTACATGTGGAAACTGACGCCAAGGGGCAACATGTAGATGAGAAATAGGAGGGGGCCAAGGATCGATCCTTGGGGGACACCAGAGGTAACGATGCGGGAGCGAGAAGAGAAGCCATTGCAGGTGATTCTCTGGCTACGATTAGATAGATAAGAATGGAACCAGGCGAGTGCAGTCTCACCCAGCTGGACGACGGTGGAGAGGCGTTGAAGGATGGAGTGGTCAAAGGATGTCATTTATGACTTTGAGAGCCGTTTCGGTACTGTGGCAAGGGCGGAAACCTGATTGGAGATTTTCAAACATGGAATTGCAGGAAAGATGGGCACGGATTTGGGAGGTGACAACACGTTCAAGGACTTTGGAGAGGAAAGGGAGGTTGGAGATGGGTAATAAGGCATCAGTGACTAAGGTGACATCAGGGCAAAATAGAAATAAGTCAAAACTAAAGGCACCATATCGGAATGCGCGAAGCATTCGCAACAAAATAGATGAATTAATAGCGCAGATAGAAATGAACAGGTTTGATCTAATAGCCATAACGGAGTCATGGTTGCAAATTGGCCAAGGATGGGAACTAAACATTCCAGGATACTTAACTTTTAGAAGAGATAGGCAAAATGGAAAAGGAGATAGGGTAGCCCTGATGGTAAGGGATGGGATAAAGACCGTAGAGAAAAAGGATCTTGGCTCCAAAAAGCAAGAAGTAGAATCCATTTGGGTGGAGCTAAGAAACAGCAAGGGGCAGAAAACATTGGTGGGAGTTGTTTATAGGCCCCCAAATAGCAGTTGTAATGTAGGGCAGAGTATAAATCAGGACATTAGAGGCACATGTAACAAGGGTAATACTTTAATCTACATATTGACTGGGCAAACCAAATTTGCAGTAATAGTGTGGAGGACGAATTCATGGAATGTATGCAAGATAGTTTTCTATATAGTTGTCTAGATAAATCCATATAGTTTTCTAGATCAGTATGTTGAGGAACCAACTGGGGAACAGGCTATTTTAGATCCAGTATTGTGCAATGAGAAAGAGTTAATTAATAACCTTGTAGTAAAGAGGCCTTTAGAACATAAGAAATAAGAGCAGGAGTAGGCCATATGGCCCCTCGAGCCTGCTCCGCCATTCAATAAGATCATGGCTGATCATTGACCTCAACTCCACTTTCCTGCCCGATCTCCATATCTCTTGATTCCCCTAGAGCCCAAAAATCTATCTATCTCCGCCTTGAATATACTCAAAGACTCAACATTCACAGCCCTCTGGGGCAGAGAATTCCAAAGATTCACAACCCTGAGTGAACAAATTCTTCCTCATCTCGGTCTTAAATGGCCCACCCCTTATCCTGAGACTATGCCCCCTAGTTCTAGACACTCCAGCCAGGGGAAACAACCTCTCAGCATCTACCTTGTCAATTTCCTTCAGAATCTTGTATGTTTCAATGGATCATCTAGTATTGTGCAATGAAAAATGGTTAATGAATAACCTTGTAGCAAAGGGGCCTTTAGGGAAGAGTGACCATAATATGATAGAATTTTAAATTGAGTTTGAAAATGATTTAGTTAAATCCGAAACTAGGGTCTTGAATCTAAAGAAAGCAAACTACAAAGGCATAAGGGGTGAGTTGGCTAAGGTAGATTGGGAAACTACATTAAAAGGTATGTCAGCAGACAAGCAATGGCTAGCATTTGAAGAATTAATACATAATTTACAACAAATATACATTCCTTTAAGGCACATAAACCCCATAGGAAAAGTAGTCCAACCATGGCGAACAAGAGAAGTTAAAGATAGTATTAGATCAAAGGAAGAGGCTTATAATGTTGCCAAAAAGAGTAGTAAGCCTGAGGATTTTAGAATTTAGCAAAGGAGGGCCAAGAAATTGATAAAGGGAAAATAGATTGAGAGTAAATTAGCGAGAGACATAAAAACAGACTGTAAAAGCTTCTATAGGTATGTAAAAAGGAAAAGATTAGCAAAAGTAAATGTGGGTCCCTTACAGGCTGAGACAGGAGAAATTATAATGGGGAATAAGGAAATGGCAGAGAAATTAAACAAATACTTTGGATTGGATTTTACTTACCGAGACGAGTTGAGGACGGCACTGCTGCCTTCCAGGTCCTAGTCCTGTCCCCAGCGACGTCCGACGCACAGACGCTATTTTCCCCTGATTGGCCTTGTTAAGCCCGCCCTGTGGGCTTGCTGGCCAATTATGGGAAAGCTGGTGTCCGATGACGTCAGTTGATGACGCTTCATCTGCCAGTTTTATAAAGGGACATGAACCAGTTATTTTCGACAGTGTTTGACAGCATTGAGGTGCTGTCAAACACTGACAATCACTGTACAAAGGTGAGCCCTTTCACCCAGGCTCTCCAATGACTCCTTAGGATAAAACAGATGGCAGCTGCAGGTGAGGGTACAGAAGCAATCTGACACTTCTCCCAATGAAGTGAGGCCACACAAACAGTTTGTCACCTGTAGAAAAATCTAAACGCATTAAAAATGACTTTCCCAACATTTCCTTACCTCTGATACTCACCATAAGAACATAAGACGTAGGAGCAGGAGTAAGTCACTTGGCCCCTCGAGCCTGCTCTGCCATTCAATAAGATCATGGCTGATCTGATCTTGGCCTCAACTCCACTTCCCTGCCCGCTTCCCATAACCGTTTACCCCCTTACCATTCAAAAATCTGTCTGTCTCCACCTTAAATATATTCAATGACCCAGCCTCCACAGCTCTCTGGGGAAGAGAATTTCAAAGATTCACGACCCTCTGAGAGAAGAAATTCCTCCTCATTTCCGGTTTAAAAGGGTGCCCCCTTATTCTGAAATTATGCCCCCTAGTTCTAGATTCCCCCACGAGGGGAAACGTCCTCTCTGCGTCTAGCCCCTTCAGAATCTTAAATGTTTCAATAAGATCCCCTCTCATTCTTCTAAACTCCAATGAGTATAGGCCCAACCTGCTCAACCTTTCTTCATAAGACAACCCCTTCATCTCCGGAATCAACCTCGTGAACCTTCTCTGAATAGCCTCCAATGCAAGTATATCCTTCATTAAATAAGGAGACCAAAACTGTACGCAGTACTCTAGGTGTGGTCTCACCAACACCCTGTACAGTTGTAACAGGACTTCCCTACTTTTATACTCCATTCCCTTTGCAATAAAGGCCAACATTCCACTTGCCTTCCTAATTATTTGCTGTACCTGCATACTAACTTTTTGTGATTCATGTACAAGGACCCCCAGATCCCTCTGTACCTCAGCATTTTGTAATCTCTCCCCATTTTATATAATAATTTGCTTTTTTATTTTTCCTACCAAAATGGATAACCTCGCATATTCCCACATTAAACTCCATCTGCCAGATTTTTGCCCACTCACTTAGCCTGTCTATATCCCTTTGGAGATTCTTTGTGTCCTCCACACAATTTGCTTTCCCACCTATCTTTGTATCATCAGCAAATTTGGCTACGTTACACTCAGTTTCTTCATCCAAGTCATTAATATAGATTGTAAATAGTTGAGGCCCCAGCAGTGATCCTTGCGGCACCCCACTAGTTACAGTTTGCCAACCTGAAAATGACCCATTTATCCCGACTCTCTGTTTTCTGTTAGTTAGCCAATCCTCTATCCATGCGAATATATTACCCCCAACCCCGTGAGCTCTTATCTTGTGCAGTAACCTTTTGTGTGGCACCTTATCAAATGCCTTCTGGAAATCCAAATACACCACATCTACTGGTTCCCCTTTATCCACCCTGCTCGTTATATCCTCAAAGAACTCCAACAAATTTATCAAACATGATTTCACTTTCATAAAACCATGCTGACTCTGCTTGACTATATTATGATTTTCTAAATGTCCTGCTACCACTTCCTTAATGATGGACTCCAGCAATTTCCCAATGACTGATGTTAGGCTAACTGGTCGATAGTTGCCTGCTTTCTGTCTCCCTCCCATCTTAAATAGGGGCGTTACATTTGCGGTTTTTTAGTCCGCTGGGACCTCTCCAGAACCCAGGGAATTTTGGTAGATTACAACCAATGCATCCACTATCTCTGCAGCCACCTCTTTTAAGACCCTAGGATGCAGGCTATCGGGTCCAGGGGACTTGTCCACCTTTAGTCCCATTAGTTTGCCTAGTACTTTCTCTCTAGTGATAGTGATTGTTTTAAGTTTCCCCCCCCCCCCACCCCAATTGCCCCTTGATTATCTATTATTGGGATGCTTCTAGTGTCTTCTACCGTGAAGACCGATACAAAATATTTGTTCAAAGTCTCTGCCACTTCCCTGTTTCCCATTATTAATTCCCCAGACTCATCCTCCAGGGGAACAACGTTTACTTTAGCTACTCTCTTCCTTTTTATATACCTGTAGAACTCTTACTGTCTGATTTTATATTTCTTGCTAGCTTATCATTTGTTTAGTCCTTTGCTGGTTTAAAAAAATTTCCCAATCCTCTGGCCTTTCACTATTCTTCGCAACATTGTATGCTTTTGTTTTCAATTTGATACCATCCACGGATGGTTCATCCTTCTCTTAGAGTCTTTCTTTCTCATTGGAATATATCTTTGCTGAGAGTTATCAAATATCTCCTTAAATGTTTGCCACTGCTTTTCTACAGGCTTTTAACCTGTAATATATTTTCCCAGTCCACTTTAACCAAGTCTGCCTTCATACCTTTGTAATTACCTTTGTTTAAGTTCAGGACACTAGTTTAAGACCGAGCTTTCTCACCCTCAAACTGAATTTGAAATTCTACCATGCTATGATCACTCTTCCCAAGAGGATCCTTCACTTCGAGATCATTAATTAATCCAGCCTCGTTACACATGACCAGATCTAAAATAGTCTGCTCCCTGGTTTGTTCCATAGAAACATAGAAGATAGGAGCAGGAGTAGGCCATTCGGCCCCTCGAGCCTGCTCCGCCATTCAATGAGATCATGGCTGATCATCCAAATTCAGTACCCTGTCCCTGCCTTCTCCCCATATCCCTTGATCCCTTTAGCCTTAAGAAATATATCCAACTCCTTTTTGAATATATTTAATGAACTGGCCTCCACCGCCCTCTGTGGCAAAGAATTCCACAGGTTCACCACTCTCTGGGTGAAGAAATTCCTCCTCATCTCAGTCCTAAATGGCTTACCCCTTATCCTTAGACTATGACCCCTGGTTCTGGACTCCCTGGCCATCGGGAACATCCTTCCTGCATCTAGTCTGTTCAGGCCTGACAGAATTTTATACGTTTTGATGAGCTCCCCTCTCAGTCTTCTGAACTCCAGTGAATATAAGCCCAATCGACACAATCTCTCCTCATACGTCATTCATGCCATCCCAGGTATCAGCCTGGTGAATCTTCGCTGCATTCCTTCCATGGCAAGAACATCCTTCCTCGGATAAGGCGACCAAAACTGCACACAATACTCAAGGTGCGGTCTTACCAAGGCCCTGTACAACTGCAGCAAGACATCCTTGTTCCTGTACTCGAACCCTCTTGCTACGAAGGCCAACATACCATTTGCCTTCTTAACCGCCTGCTGCACCTGCATGCTTACCTTCAGCGACTGGTGCACAAGAACACCCAGGTCTCTTTGCACTTCCCCTTCTCCCAATCTATTGCCATTCAAATAATAATCTGCCTTCCTGTTTTTGCCACCAAAGTGGATAACCTCACATTTATCCATATTATAGTGCATTTGCCATGTTTCTGCCCAATCACCCAACCCGTCCAAATCGTACTGGAGTTTCACGACATCCTCCTCACCGCATACCCTCCCACCCAGCTTTGTGTTGTCTGCAAATTTGGAGATACTACGTCGAATTCCCTCGTCCAGATCATTAATATATATATTGTGAACAGTTGGGGTCCAAGGACCAATCCCTGCGGTACCCCACTAGTCACTGCCTGCCACTCGGAAAACGACCCGTTTATTCCAACTCTTTGCTTTCTATCTGCCAACCAGTTCTCTATCCAAGTCAATACCTTGCCCCCAATCCATGTGCCTTAATTTTGCACGCTAATCTCTTATGTGGGACCTTATCGAAAACCTTCTGAAAGTCCAAATACACCACATCCACTGGTTCTCCCTTATCTATTTTACCAGTTACATCCTCAAAAAATTCCAGTAGATTAGTCAAGCACGATTTACCTTTTGTAAATCCATGTTGACCTTGTCCGATCCTGTCACTGCTTTCCAAGTGCTCTGCTATTACATCTTTTATAATGGACTGTAGCATTTTCCCCACTACCGATGTCAGGCTTACCGGTCTATAATTCCCTGCTTTTTCTCTACCACCTTTTTTGAATAGTGGGGTAACATTAGCTACCCTCCAATCCATGGGTACTGTTCCAGAGTCTATCGAGTTCTGGAAGATGACCAGCAATGCATCTACTATCTCCAGGGCCACTTCCTTAAGTACCCTAGGATGTAGATTATCAGACCCTGGGGATTTATTGGCCTTCAATCCCGTCAACTTCCCCAACACCATTTCCCAACAAATACTGATTTCTTTCAGTTCCTCCCTCTCATTAGTCCCTATGTTCCCCAACATCTCTGGGAGGTTATTTGTGTCCTCCTTTGTGAAGACCGAACCAAAATATGTATTTAATTGGTCTGCCATTTCTTTGTTCCCCATTATAAATTCCCCTGATTCTGACTGTAAGGGACCTACGCTTGACTTCACCAATCTTTTTCTCTTCACATATCTATAAAAGCTTTTACAGTCAGTTTTTATGTTCCCTGCAAGCTTACTTTCATAATCTATTTTCCCCCTCTTAATTAATCTCTTTGTCCTCCTTTGCTGAACCCTAAACTGTTCCCAATCCTCAGGTTTGCTGCTTTTTTTGGCCAATTTATATGTCCTCTCTTTGGATCTTATGTTATCCCTAATTTCCCTTGTTAGCCACGGTTGAGTCACCTTTTTAGATTTATTTTTATGCCAAACTGGGATAAACAAATTCTGTAGTTCATCCATGCGATCTTTGAATGTTTACCATTGCCTATCCACCGTCAACCCTTTGAGTGACATTACCCAATCAATCCTACCCAACTCGTGTCTCATGCCATCATAGTTCCCTTTATTTAAATTCAGGACCTTAGTCTCTGAGTCAACTACTTCACTCTCCATCTTAATGAAGAATTCTATCATATTATAATCGCTCCGACTCAAGGGGCCTCGCACAATAAGATTGCTAATTAATCCTTTCTCATTGCATAATACCCAGTCTAAGATGGCCTGATCCCTAGTTGGTTCCTCGACATATTGGTCCAGGAAACCATCCCGTATACACTCCAGGAATTCCTCCTCCACAGTATTGTTACTAATTTGGTTAGCCCAATCTATATGTAGATTAAAGTCACCCATGATGACTGCTGTGCCCTTATTGCATGCTTCTCTAATTTCCCTTTTAATGCCATCCCCAACCTCTGCATTACTGTTTGGGGGTCTATACACCACTCCCACTAACGTTTTCTGCCCTTTGGTATTTCTCAGTTCTACCCATACAGATTCCACATCATCAGAGCTAATATCTTTCCTTACAGTTGTGTTAATCCCCTCTTTAACCAGCAATGCTACCCCACCTCCTTTTCCTTTTTGCCTATCTTTCCTGAATATTGAATACCCCTGGATGTTGAATTCCCAGCCTTGGTCCCCCTAGAGCCATGTTTCTGTAATTCCAATCATATCATATTCATTTACCTCTATTTGCGCTGCTTATTACGAATGCTCCTTGCATTAAGACACAAAGCCTTCAGGCTTGTTTTTTTAATGCTCTTAGACCTTTTAGAATTATTATTTACTGTGGCCATGTTTGTTTTAAACCCTTGATTTCTCTAATTGCCACCTTTATTTTTCTCCTTCCTGTCTTTTGCTTCTATCCTTGTTTCCCTTTCCTTTGTCTCCCTGCTCAGGTTCCCAACCCCCTGCCAATTTAGTTTAAACCCTCCCCCACAACGTATTGTTCCAAGAAACCATCCCGTATACACTCGAAGAACTCTTCCTCAAGTCTACCTTTGCCAATTTGCTTTGTCCAATCAGTGTGAAGATTAAAATCTCCCATGATTATAGTCGTACCTTTCTTACAAGCCTCTATTATTTCTTGATTTATACTCTGTCCTACAGTGTGGCTACTGTTTGGGGGCCAGTAGACCACTCCCACCAGTGACTTCTTACCCTTATTATTTCTTATCTCCACCCAAACTGATTCTACATTTTGATCTTCTAGGCCAATATAATTTCTCATTACTGCACGGATCTCCTCCTTTATTAACAGAGCTACATCACCTCCTTTTCCTTTCTGCCTCTCCTTACGAAATGGTAAATACCCCTGAATATTCAGTTCCCAGCCTTGGTCACCTTGCAACCATGTCTCTGTAATGGCTATCAGATCATACCCATTTATTTCTATTTGTCATGTCAACTCATCTATCTTGTTATGAATGCTGCGAGATTATTACCTTTGTGGTTCTGCTTTTTAATTTAGCCCCTAGCTGCTCATACTCCCTCAGCAGAACTCTTTCTTTGTCCTACCTATGTCGTTGGTACCTACATGGACCACAACAACTGGATCTTTCCCCTCCCACTCCAAGTTCCTCTCCAGCCCAGTGTCCCATTGCATCCTTCACACCACTTCTACAGCTATCATCTATACACAAACATTACAACAGACCCACAGCACACCTCACCTATCCTGGTGGGGTTTCCTGATGTCGGGAAGCCTGCAGCAGAAGTCTCAAAATGGAAAAAAGCCTCTTAACTGCCTGTTAACAGGCAATTAAGTAGCTATAATCCTCTTCCCGCCGCTAGGAGTCGTGTCCCTGCGCAAATCGGGGACCCGACTCCCGGGAGGATTGGTTGGGAGCGGGTTCGGGACCTGCTCCCATTTTGATTTTCCCAGCAGTCCCGCCTCCTCAGGGCTGGTAAAATCCAACCCTTTGTGTCTGTCTTCATGGAAGAAGAGGCAAAAAACTTCCCAGAAATAGTGTAGAACCAAGGGTCTAGCGAGAATGAGGAACTGAAAGAAATTAGTATTAGTAAAATAAAAAGTAGTACTGGAGAAATTAATGGGACTGAAAGCCGATAAATCCCTGTACCTGATGGCCTACATCCTAGGGTTTTGAAAGAGGGAGCTATAGACATAGTGGATGCATTGGTTGTCATCTTCCAAAATTCCATAGATTCCAGAACGGTTTCCGCAGATTGGAAGGTAGCAAATGTAACCCCGCTATTTAAGAAAGGAGGGAAGAGAGAAAACGGGCAACTACAGCCCAGTTAGCCTGACATCAGTGTAGGGAAAATGCTAGAATCTATTATTAAGGACGTGGTAACGAGGCACTTCGAAAATAATAATAGGATTGGGCAGAGTCAACACTGATTTATGAAAAAGAAATCGTGTTTGACAAATGTTAGTTTTTTGAGGTTGTAACTAGCAGAATAGATAAGGAGGAACCAGTGGATGTGGTGTATTTAGATTTTCAGAAGGCATTCGATAAGGTGTCACACAAGAGGTTATTAAACAAAATTAGGGCTCACGGGATTGGGGGTAATATATTAGCATGGATTGAGGATTGGTTAACGGACAGAAAACAGTAGGAATAAACGGGTCATTTTCGGGTTAGCAGGCTGTAACTAGTGGGGTACCGCAAGGATCAGTGCTTGGGCCTCAGCTATTCACAATTTATATCAATGATTTGGATGAGGGGACCAAATGTAATATATCCAAGTTTGCTGATGACACAAAGCTGGGTGGGAATGTAAGTTGTGAGGAGGATGCAAGGAGGCTTCAAGGGGATATAGACAAGCTAAGTGAGTGGGCAAGAACATGGCAAATGGAATATAATGTGGAGAAATGTGAGGTTATCCACTTTGGTAGGGAAAAATGGTGAGAGATTGGGAAATGTTGGTGTTCAGAGGGACCTGGGTCCTTGTACACAAATCACTGAAAGTTAACATGCAGGTACAGCAAGCAATTAGGAAAGCAAATGGTATGTTGGCCTTTATTACAAAATGATTTGAGTGTAAGAGTAAAGACGTCTTACTGCAATTATATAGGGCCCTGGTGAGACCACACCTGGAGTATTGTGTACAGTTTTGGTCTCCTTACCTAAGGAAGGATAAACTTGCCATAGAGGGAGTGTAACGAAGGTTCACCAGACTGGTTCCTGGGATGGGGGGATTGTCCTATGAGGAGAGATTGAGTAGACTAGGCTTATATTCTCTAGAGTTTAGAAGAATGAGAGGTGATCTCATTGAAACATACAAAATTCTTACAGGGCCTGACAGGGTAGATGCAGGGAAGATGGGAGTCTGGAACCAGGGGTCACAGTCTCAGAATAAGGGGTCGGCCATTTAGGACTGAGCTGAGGAGAAATGTCTTCATTCAGAGGGTGGTGAATCTTTGGAATTCTCTACCCAGAGGGCTGTGGAGGCTCAGTCGTTGAGTATATTCAAGACAGAGATCGATAGATTTTTGAATATTAAGGGAATCAAGGGATATGGGGATAGTGCGGGAAAGTGGAGATGAGGTAGAAGATCAGCCATGATCTTATTGAATGATGAAGCAGGCTCGAAGGGTCAAATGGCCTACTCCAGCTCCTATTTCTTATGTTCTTATGTTCAGTGGGAGCTGCTGCAGCTCTCGGGAATCATCGTTGTGCACTAGAGCTGATCCCGAATCCCTGCTGACCTGATTTGATGCTTCCCCACCATAGGTAAAAAGCATCATGAGAGAGTTTATAGAGACACTGTAGCTCTCATGTGGTGCCCAGCCAGGCTAGAGTCAAGGCTAAGACTGACGGTGCCCTCCAACTCTTCCTGGAGATCAACCCCTCAGTTTCTGTGTTGCGTGTTGCTCAAGGGATGTGTGAGGCACCTGCTTACCACAGACAAAACACCCATAGTAGTCCGCTATGGGCAGCTTACCCATGGCTGCCCACACAGCTCATTCACCAACGGTGATTTGAGGCCTGTTGTAACATGGCAGCATAGAGTGGAGCACGTCTGTCTCTCTCACAGGGAGGGAGTGCAAACCAGACAATGTGCCCCCAAGTGCTCAGTCACGGATCAGCATCGGTAGAGCACGATCGCAAGTCAAGGCCAGAGATTGTGAACCGTATAGGGCAGTGCAGAGAGAACTTTTAAAAAATAAATGTCTTTGAATTCAGGCTCCTGCAGTGGTACTGAGCCATACAGACCAGGAATATCCCAGGTTCAGCCGGGGTGCTGCAGTTCATCATAGTGTCCCTGGGCTGAGGGAGGGAGGGAGGCGGGATGGGGGGACGGAAGTGGCTTTAAATCAGTGGCGAACGCTGTGATCCCGAACGGAGCAGTGTGGTGATTGGATGGTGATCAAGTTCAGCTGTGATGGCTCCTCTGGTTAAACAGCCCACTCACACAACTCTCCAGGTTCACACACTCTGGACAGCTACCTGTCCAGCGCAGCCTGGATTTCCCAGTGAGTTCACAATCTCGCACAATCTTGGCTCTAAGTGTTATGGGAAAGCAAACCGCACAAGGCATGTTCCCCCTTCCCCAGAAAATAACCCAGAGCAGGAGAAGCTTTAATTACTAGTCACCCCAGCCGCTATTGCATGCCTCCCAGCAACCCATGATTGAAGTCTAGGAGCAGGTCGACATAAAGACTGATGTGCCCCCTCCAAAACTCAGTGTCCACACTTCAGTCACGAGGACTGATGAGGAGGGTGAGGAATTGCACTGGAACGCTCCAAATTAGGTAACTTAAAACTTCTAAAGTCCACCAAAAAATCCTAATCAAAGGACTCTTCATGTGCCATTTACTTTTAGGCCACTGGACACTGCCTCTTTATTTAAGAGGTTCCTGTGTTGGGTTTGTGGTATGTTATGGGATACTTGCCATTGTCTACGCTCATCATACATGGAGGTGGTGCAGTGGGTCGGGAACTGACCTTTCACATTCCAGCCCAGATTGATGCGATGAAGGTCGTCTTTGTGTCCTGGCCACAGGGGTCCTATGTGAAAATTGGTTTGAGTAGTTTCTATCCAGTCCCTTGTGGATTGGTAATAATTTTCCAAAACTCCCTGGACTCCGCAAAGGTCCCGGCAGACTGGAAAACTGCTAATGTAACACCTTTATTTAAAAAGGGCAGTAGACAGAAGGCTGGAAACTATAGACCGGTTAGCCTAACATCTGTGGTAGGTAAAATTTTGGAGTCCATTATTAAGGAGACAGTAACAGGACATTTGGATAATCATAATTTAATAGGACAAAGTCAGCATGGTTTTATGAAGGGGAAGTCATGTTTGACAAATTTGCTGGAGTTCTTTGAGGAAGTAACATATAGGGTGGATAAAGGGGAACCAGTGGACGTAGTGTATTTAGACTTCCAAAAGGCATTTGACAAGGTGCCACACAGAAGATTATTGCTTAAGATAAAAAATCACGGGATTGGGGGTAATATTCTGGCATGGATAGAGGATTGGCTATCTAACAGAAGGCAGAGAGTTGGGATAAATGGTTCATTCTCAGACTGGCAATCGGTAACTAGTGGTGTTCCGCAGGGGTCAGTGCTGGGTCCCCAACTCTTTACAATCTATATTAACGATTTGGAGGAGGGGACCGAGTGTAACCTATCAAAGTTTGCAGATGATACTAAGATGGGAGGGAAAGTAGTGAGTGAGGAGGACATAAAAAACCTGCAAGGGGACATAGACAGGCTAAGTAAGTGGGCAGAGATTTGGCAGATGGAATACAATACTGGAAAGTGTGAGGTTATGCACTTTGGCAGGAAAAATCGTAGAGCAAGTTATTATCTTAATGGCAAGAAACTGGAAAGTACTGAAGTACAAAGGGATCTGGGGGTCCTGGTGCACGAAACTCAAAAGGTTAGTATGCAGGTGCAGCAAGTGATTAAGAAGGCCAATGGAATGTTGGCTTTCATTGCTAGGGGGATAGAATATAAAAATAGGGAGGTATTGCTTCAGTTGTACAAGGTATTGGTGAGACCGCACCTGGAATACTGCATACAGTTTTGGTGTCCATACTTAAGAAAAGACATACTTGCTCTTGAGTCAGTACAAAGAAGGTTCACTCGGTTAATCCCGGGGATGAGGGGATGGACATATGAGGAGAGGTTGAGTAGATTGGGACTCTACTTATTGGAGTTCAGAAGAATGAGAGGCGATCTTATTGAAACATATAAGATTGTGAAGGGGTTGGATCAGGTGGATGCGGGGAGGATGTTCCCGATGATGGGTGAAACTAGAACTAGGGGGCATAGTCTTAGAATAAGGGGCTGCTCTTTCAAAACTGAGATGAGGAGGAACTACTTCACTCAGAGGGTGGTAGGTCCATGGAATATGCTGCCCCAAAAAGCTGTAGAAGCTACATCATTACATAAATTTAAAACAGAAATAGACAGTTTCCTAGAAGTAAAGGGAATTAAGGGTTACGGGGAGCGAGCAGGAATTTGGACATGAGTCTAGGTTCGGATCGGTCATGGCCCTGTGGGTAGCGGAGCGGGCTCAGGGGCCGTGTAGCCTGATCCTGCTCCTATTTCGTGTGTCTAATTCTGTTAGATTCAGGAGATGGTTCTGTGATAGAAGATTTGAGGTTAGGATCAGATCAGCCATGATCTTATTGAATGGCGGAGCAGGCTCGAGGGGCCGATTGGCCTACTCCTGCTCCTATTTCTTATGTTCTTATGACATGGGCCTCCAGCACAAAGCTGTCCCTATGTTGGCCCTGATTGGCAGTCTGACTCCGAGGGGGTCACAGGATGGTGTGGGAATAGAGACATGTCACACTAATGCAGTTGGAAGTGGTGTTCCGTTGATGCAGAGCTCTCCTCTCCTGTACCTGACCTGGAAGTGCTTCAAGTTGATTGGGTACCTGAAGTGTTTCATTCCCCAGCATAGACTTCCCTCACCACAAAGGATCTGTTGTTCACACAAAAAAGTAATCCAATTTCTGCCAACCAATCTGCTGCCCATCCCACTGTTTATAGCCGGGGTAGAAGGGGTTTCCCAGGTTTTCTGCCAACACCAGTGTGTGAGTGCTGTGTGAAAGTTTGGCGAGTTGCTGTTTCACTTTGCTTGCCAGTGGTTTCCTCTACCATACTTTTCTTAATCCCACAGATTACACCAAGGCGGAGGCTCTGTGCAAGGAATACGGTCAGACAAAGGGGCCAGGATCTACAGCCAAGCCATCTGAGCACTTGTTCTTCAGGAAATTGGGAACATACGTCAGAAACACCCTGGAAAAGTGTCAGAGAGAGAATGGGTTCATGTAAGTTTCTTTATCTTTTTATTCACTGGCAAGGCTGGCATTTATTGCCCATTCTTAGTTGCCCAGGCTTGCTCGGCCACTTCAGAGGGCAGTTAAGAGTCAACCACATTGGTCTGGGACTGGAGTCACATAAGGACAGCAGGTTTCCTTCCCTAAAGGATATCACTGAACGTTAGTTGGGTTTTTAAGACAATCTACATGGTGAGGTTTGAACTCTCATTCACTGGATTACTGGTCCAGCAACATAACCACTACGTTGTTGTGCCCACATAACAGTAACCGGGTGAACCAGCCCTCTGGCAGCCTCATGGGGATAGAACTTCAATCTGGCTCACCGGCCACTCACCGATTTTAGCCTCTGTCTCATGTTCCACCGTCGAGCTGCAAGAAACCCAGGAAATGGGGATCCTACAGCTGAATGCAGCTATTTAGAGAGTCATGCAGCCCAGGATCCCATAAGCTTTTTTAACTGCTTTCTCAACCTGCCCTGCCACCTTCAGTGATTTGTGCACATATACCCCCAGGTCTATCTCTCTGTTCATGCACAAATCATTGAAGGTGGCAGGGCAGTTTGTGGTTAAAAAAGCATACAGGATCCTGGGCTTCATAAATAGAGGGAAATAGAGGCATAGAGTACAAAAGGAAGGACGTTAAAATGAACACTTATAAAACACGAGTTCGGCCTCAACTGGAATATTGTGTCCAATTCTGGGCACCGCACTTTAGGAAAGATGTTAAGGCCTCAGAGAGGGTGCAGAAAAGATTTAAAAGAATGGTTCCAGGGATGAGGGACTTTAGTTACGTGGATAGACTGGAGAAGCTAGGGTTGTTCTTGGAGCAGAGGAGATTTGATAGAGGTGTTCAAAATCATGAGGGATTTAGACAGAATAAATAGAAACTGTTTCCATTGGCGGAAGGGTCGAGAACCGAGGACACAGATTTAAGGTGATTGGCAGAAGAACCAAAGGCGACATGAGGAAAAACTGTTTACTCAGCGAGTGGTTATGCTCTGGAATGCACTGCCTAAAAGGGTGGTGGAGACAGATTCAATTGCGTCTTTCAAAAGGGAGTTGGATAAGTACCTGAAGGGGAAAAAAATTGCTGGGCTACAGGGAAAGGGCGGGGGAGTGGGACTAGCTGAAGTGCTCTTGTAGAGAGCTGGCATGGGCTCGATGGGCCGAATGGCCTTTTACTGTGCTGTAACCATTCTATGAGCCAAACCAATGGGGAAGATCCAGGGTTCAATTCCAGGTTAGTGCCGAGTCAGTGGGTCTCGGCCAGGTCGGCAGTTATAGTACTCGTTTGTTTAACACGCCTGGCTAAGGAGGGAAATGAATCAACCATGCTCCAAGCTCCTGATCACCATCTACCAAAGCCTGCAGGAATGTACCCGTGTGAGGACAGGATCGGGCCCGATGCCCCCCTGGAGTTGAATAGCACGCCAACATGCCTGATCTGAGTTCACAGAGGGAGAATGATCATGAGTGGGGTAGCTGAAGGCCTGCTAGCCTTTGTGGACACTTATTCCAGAAAGGGTCAGTACCTTCAGGAGAGTGGGGTAGAGGGAAGGGAAAACTTGGCTGGGAGCAGAGGGAAGGAAGCAAAAGCCAGTTGCACAGCAAGATCCAAGCGCAGGAGTCCGATGTGTCAAACCTCTTGCCAGCTGTGTACAGCTCCTGATCCAGGTGTCAGGCCTGGAGGAGAAAAGTACAAGTCACAAGGGATCCAGGTACATTCCCAGACTAAACAGACACAGCTTGAATGGTTCACCTAAAGTCCACAGTGCGTTGCTGCCGTGGGAATCACATTTGCCTGTGTCGCTCCCAGTTCCTGCCGTGGGATTCACATCTGCCTGTGTCGCTCCCAGTTCCTGCCGTGGGATTCACATCTGCCTGTGTCGCTCCCAGTTCCTGCCGTGGGATTCACATCTGCCTGTGTCGCTCCCAGTTCCTGCCGTGGGATTCACATCTGCCTGTGTCGCTCCCAGTTCCTGCCGTGGGATTCACATCTGCCTGTGTCGCTCCCAGTTCCTGCCGTGGGATTCACATCTGCCTGTGTCGCTCCCAGTTCCTGCCGTGGGATTCACATCTGCCTGTGTCGCTCCCAGTTCCTGCCGTGGGATTCACATCTGCCTGTGTCGCTCCCAGTTCCTGCCGTGGGATTCACATCTGCCTGTGTCGCTCCCAGTTCCTGCCGTGGGATTCACATCTGCCTGTGTCGCTCCTTGGAGAATACTAGTAAAGTAATGCTCCTTGTAATTCTTGGACCCCCGTGAATGAGAAGAGATGCTGTTGTTGGATTGCAAAAATAGGCCTGTGAATCAAAGCCTGAATCCTCTAGTCTTTAAATATATTAACCAAAGCTGTAGAGAGGGCTGTAGTACTAGAAACCATATTCAAAGGATGTTTAGCTTCACATATTAGGAAATATATATAAACTGAACATGTAGCATTTAGGTAGCTGCAAAGCATGATGGGATACTTGACCATCATATTAACCCTCTTAATCAAGTACTGTAGAAATAACATATTTACTAGACTCTTAGTCTCTGTCTTTGTTGTTATCAGTGTTACAGAAGCAGTGTTTAATGCAGCTGGCCTTCTGAGAGATCAGGGAAACTGAACTTCATAGGGAGTCGGCCATTTCTATCTCTGCCTCTAACACCTTATCTTCCTTTGTAATGTCTGCTCGCAACCAAAAGCGGACATTGTTTATCATCTCAAGACTTAAGCGACCTTGCTCACAGAAGCTAGAAACTAGATGTTATGCTGTATGTCAGAACACTTCAGGGCGGCTCCCGACATTGAGTGACTAATCACGCCAACCAATAAGGGAGTGACGCTGTTTGTATGTGTACGCCTACTTTTGCAACTTAATGGGCATTACCTATCGAAAGGTATATCAAGGCTTGTAGATTATATTTCGTTGAGGGGAAAGGTTCGATTCTGGGGAAATCAGCCTCTCTCCCTTGTGCACAAGCTTTCTAGCTATTTACTAATAAAACTTTTACTTTGTCAGCAGTTCCGTCTCCGTGTGGTTTCACTCCAAAAATTTGAATCTAACAGTGTCCCTATGACAGACATGGGCTTCCAAAGAAGACTCATTGTTATTATCCTCTCCCTGTATTTTTCTTTCAAGCTACTTCCAGAAAGTTCCACCAGAGGCTCCGCAGCTGGAGCTGAAGGCAAGCTACGGTTTGGTGGAGCCGCAGTCATTTGAGCTTCCGGCACTTGGCGCTCAGTGGACCCAGGAATCATTCGCTGCGTTCGACATCACCAGAGGTCCCAAGGATGACAAGGTATGAAGGGACGTCCTGTTAATGTGCGAGTCGCCTCCACCTAGTGGCTCGATGGGTTCACGCAGCAAGTAGCAGAGCTGCACAGAGCAGGCAGGTCCCAGGATCAATCCTCGCTCTGTCCTCAATCAGCTGATCTCAGCCAATAATAGCTGCTTGCATGAGGTACCGGAGAGTGGGACTGAAACCCAGCCAGGCCCTGGATCGGAGCCCCGGCCAGGCCCTGGATCGGAGCCCCGGCCAGGCCCTGGATCGGAGCCCCGGCCAGGCCCTGGATCGGAGCCCCGGCCAGGCCCTGGATCGGAGCCCCGGCCAGGCCCTGGGACAGAGAAAGAAAAGAAAGACTTGCATTTCTATAACCCCATTCACCACCTTGGGATGTCCCAAAGCACTTTACAGCCACTGAAGTACTTTTCAGGTGTCGTCACTGTTGTAACATAGGAAACATTAGATCGGGGCCCCAGCAAAGACCAAGCGCCTTGAGGGAAAGAGGGGAGACAACTGACGAGGGAGGGTGAAAATTGTTTTTCCTACATAACAGTAACAACACTACAAAAGTAGTTCATTAGCTGTTATAATCTCCCTCTGTCTGTCGGACCAGCTCCTGTTATAATCCTGCTCTCTGTCTGTTGGACCAGCTCCTGTTATAATCCTGCTCTCTGTCTGTTGGACCAGCTCCTGTTATAATCCCGCCCTCTGTTGGATCAGCTCCTGTTATAATCCCACCCTCTGTTGGACCGGCTCCTGTTATAATCCCGCTCTCTGTCTGTTGGACCGGCTCCTGTTATAATCCTGCTCTCTGTCTGTTGGACCAGCTCCTGTTATAATCCCGCTCTCTGTCTGTTGGACCAGCTCCTGTTATAATCCTGCTCTCTGTCGGACCAGCTCCTATTATAATCCCGCCCTCTGTTGGACCAGCTCCTATTATAATCCCGCCCTCTGTTGGACCAGCTCCTGTTATAATCCCGCCCTCTGTTGGACCAGCTCCTGTTATAATCCTGCCCTCTGCTGGACCAGCTCCTGTTATAATCCCGCTCTCTGTTGGACCAGCTCCTGTTATAATCCTGCTCTCTGTCTGTTGGACCAGCTCCTGTTATAATCCTGCTCTCTGTTGGACCAGCTCCTGTTATAATCCTGCCCTCTGCTGGACCAGCTCCTGTTATAATCCTGCTCTCTGTCTGTTGGACCAGCTCCTGTTATAATCCTGCCCTCTGTTGGACCAGCTCCTGATATAATCCTGCTCTCTGTCTGTTGGACCAGCTCCTGTTATAATCCTGCCCTCTGTTGGACCGGCTCCTGTTATAATCCTGCCCTCTGTTGGACCAGCTCCTGTTATAATCCTGCCCTCTGTTGGACCGGCTCCTGTTATAATCCTGCCCTCTGCTGGACCAGCTCCTGTTATAATCCTGCCCTCTGTTGGACCAGCTCCTGTTATAATCCTGCTGTCTGTTGGACCAGCTCCTGTTATAATCCTGCTCTCTGTCTGTTGGACCAGCTCCTGTTATAATCCTGCCCTCTGTCTGTTGGACCAGCTCCTGTTATAATCCCGCCCTCTGTTGGACCAGCTCCTGTTATAATCCTGCCCTCTGTTGGGCCAGCTCCTGTTATAATCCTGCCCTCTGTTGAACCAGCTCCTGTTATAATCCTGCTGTCTGTTGGACCAGCTCCTGTTATAATCCTGCTGTCTGTTGGACCAGCTCCTGTTATAATCCTGCTCTCTGTCTGTTGGACCAGCTCCTGTTATAATCCTGCCCTCTGTTGGACCAGCTCCTGTTAAATGTGACGTTGAATGTATTTCTATCTCCCTGTTAGGCCAAGGATAAAAAGGAAGAGGAGGTGAAGCCTATGAAGGAGCCAGACCTGAAACCCCAGAAAGACACCGGCTGCTCGATTTCTTAGACAGTCAGCGGAGATTGACCTGTCTGTGTGGACCGTGCAGCATCCTGTACATAAAGTGCATGGTTTGTCTCCGAGAAGGACCTTGTCCTGGTGGGCAAGAACTGAAACATGACATCCTGATTCACCCCTCATTCAATGACTCCACTTTTAAATCAAAGTTTAACCAGAGTCACCAAGTCACAAGTAACGAGCAAAGTGTTTGTAGATCTCTCACTCGGTGCCTGTTGTTGTCGGGGACGGGGATGGGAGGGAGTTACTTTCTGGTCAATTTTGGCCTGTCCTGGAAGCGTCTGGATCACTATCATCCTGAGCGGAGGTACAAAACTGTCGCCCAGGAGCTGAGGCAGACGCGCTCCAATCAGTTTGGACACTGTTTCTCATTCCCATTGCCTATTGTGTTGGGACTTCATTAACACCAACCTTAAACACCTAACAGGATAGTCCCCAGAGAGACTCGGTAGACATTTAATTCCACAATCTAAACCTTTATCACACATACAAAACTTTGTTTTCAATAATTTGGGGTGGGACGGAGAGTGGGCAGGGGTTACTTCTCTGAATTCCCCCCCCCCCACCTCCCACTTTCCCTATCGCCAATTTCTATCCATGAATTTCTCCCCCATACATAGAATCATACAGCACAGAAGGAGGCCATTTGGCCCATCGTGTCTGTGCCGGGGTCACGGGTTAGTGCGATAACTATGGCCAGAGGTGGGGAATAAGAACATAAGACGTAGGAGCAGGAGTAGGTCATTTGGCCCCTCGAGCCTGCTCCGCCATTCAATAAGATCATGGCTGATCTTGGCCTCAACTCCACTTTCCCGCCGGCTCCCCATAACCCTTGGCTCCCTTATCATTCAAAAATCTGTCTATCTCCACCTTAAATATATTCAATGACCCAGCCTCCACGGAAGAGAATTCCAAAGATTCACGACCCTCTGAGAAGAAATTCCTCCTCATTTCCAATTTAAGAGTGTCCCCTTATTCTGAAATTATGCCCCCTAGAATGAACGCCAACCCCTGAATTGCTGAATTACACATTTAAGGGGCGATACCAATTGGCCAGGGGTGGGTGGGGGTTCGAAGAGGAGGCCCGGGGAGTTGCATTCTGAATGGCACAAGCCCAATTGACCAGTGATCTTATTCCCATTCCTCAACTCTGCTCCAGTTGTCTATGGCAGGCTGGAATCCGAGCTGCTTTTCATACCCTGTTCCCTTGGCACTTCTCAAAAAAAAGTCTGCCAGTGTGCAAAGAGAATGAGGAAAGACATTCGGCTGCTCCATAAAGATAGAACCTCCATTTACCGCCTGTTCCCTCATTCCTAAATCACCAGGTCCACTGCCGCTGAAATGATTCAGGGTTTTTGCCTCTAACCGAGAACACTTATTAAACATTTATTCCAATATCAGTCAGTAAATCTCCTACTGTCTTTCAAAGGAAGAACGAAGAAGATGTATATAGATAAATATATATTTACACACACACAACTGTAAATATGCAAAAAAAATTATGCATTTAAATCTCAGAATATTTTGGAAAGAGAAAGTTAATTGGCAGGTTTTGCTTGTAATGGATTGCAAGGCCCAGCGCTCAAGACCTGCTTGTTTCTTCAAACAGTGATTTGGGGGGAGCGGATAGCGACAGCTTCCGCCTCTGGTCCCGACTGCCTGCCATTGATGCACTACTCACAGCCTGAGATTTCAGCCATCCATGGGCTAGAGATGAGAGGGAAAAAAATCAGCTAGGGTCCCTGCTGCTGTCTATTCACACATGCGTGTGAACATCCAACTTCTCTGTGCTGCTCACTACAGTTCAATAGCCTGGAAACACTCAATCTTGGCTCACACATGAAGAATGGACACTTGTTTGAGGGGTAGGTGGGTAGCACATGGAGCCTGGAATGAATTTGTGCCTTCGGGACGGGTGGGGGGGAATTAGCAGGGGAACAATTAAGTGTATAGGCTGGGGTCTCGGGCTGAGAGTGGCCCCAGGCTGGGGTGGCCTTCTCCATTATGCTTTAACAAATTCTTAGAATAGTGGATTAGCTCACTAGCAGATTCTACTGGTCAAAATGGAGCACCTGGGGTGGCCTTCTCCATTATGCTTTAACAAATTCTTAGAATAGTGGATTAGCTCACTAGCAGATTCTACTGGTCAAAATGGAGCACTACGCCTGTACCATACTAACTGGAATCTGCGTTTATCTTGGTTCCTGTCCACTTTTACACCATTGGGGCAAACAGCAAATTTTCACTTTGTTTACAGACCTTTGTTAAAAAAATGAATTCAAACTAATCAATGGGGAACTTGAGTAATTCTGAGGGAAAGAAGGGAAAGGGAGAATTTATATAGCATTGGTGATCAATGACCCTGCAATATCCCTATCCCCTCTGCCTGTTGTTAAAATGCTGGTTTATCATGTGTAGATTATCTCTTCCACTGTAATTGTGCTGCTTAACAGTTAAAAGATGATGTAATCAATTTATGTTGCTTGGAAAAAATAAACACATTTATACCGTTCGTTTATAAGAACATAAGTAGGAGCAGGAGTAGGCCATACGGCCCCTCGGGCCTGCTCCGCCATTCAATAGGATCATGGCTGATCCCAACCTAGACTCACGTCCACTTCACTGCCCGCTCCCCGTAACCCCTAATTCCCTTATCAGCTAGGAAACTATCTCCGTTTTAAATTTATTTAATGTCGCAGCTTCCACAGCTCTCTGGGGTAGCAAATTCCATAGATTTACTACCCTCTGAGTGAAGAAGTTTCTCATCTCAGTTTTGAAACGGCAGCTCCTTATTCTAAGATTATGCCCCCTAGTTCTAGTCTCACCCATCAGTGGAAACATCCTCCCCGCATCCACCTGATCAAGCGCCCTCACAATCTTATGTTTCGATAAGATCGCCTCTCATTCTTCTGAATTCCAATGAGTAGAGGCCCAACCTACTCAACCTTTCCTCATAAGTCAACCCCCTCATCTCCGGAATCAACCGAGTGAACCTTCTCTGAACTGCCTCGAGAGCAAGTATATCTTTTCTTAAATATGGAAACCAAAACTGTACACAGTATTCCAGGTGTGGCTTCACCAGTACCCTGTATAACTGAAGCAAGACTTCCCTGCTTTTATACTCCATCCCCCTTGCAATAAAAGCCAAGATTCCATTGGCCTTCCTGATCACCTGCTGTACCTGCATACTAACCTTCTGTGTTTCATGCACCAGGACCCCCAGATCCCTTTGTACTGTAGCACTTTGCAGTTTCTTTCCATTTAGATAATAACTTGCTCTTTGATTTTTTCTGCCAAAGTGCATAACCTCACACTTTCCAACTTTATATTCCATCTGCCAAATTTCTGCCCACTCACTTAGCCTGTCTATGTCCTTTTGCAGGTTTTTTATGTCCTCCTCACTCACTGCTTTCCCTCCCATCTTTGTATCGTCGGCAAACTTGGATACGTTGCACTTGGTCCCCTCTTCCAAATCGTTAATATAGATTGTAAAGAGTTGGGGTCCCAGCACTGACCCCTGCGGAACACCACTAGTTACTGATTGCCAACCCGAGAATGAACCATTTATCCCCACTCTCTGTTTTCTGTTAGATAGCCAATCTTCCACCCATGCCAATATATTACCCCCAATCCTGTGATTTTTTTTTTATCTTGTGCAGTAATCTTTTGTGTGGCACCTTGTCAAATGCCTTTTGGAAGTCCAAATACACCACATCCACTGGTTCCCCTTTATCCACCCTGTTTGTTACGTCCTCAAAGAATTCGAGCAAATTTGTCAAACATGACTTCCCCTTCATAAAACCATGCTGACTCTGTCTGATTAAATTATGCTTATCCAAATGTCCTGTTACTGCTTCCTTAATAATGGACTCCAACATTTTACCAACCACAGATGTTAGGCTAACTGGTCTATAGTTTCCAGCCTTTTGTCTACCTCCCTTTTTAAATAAGGGCGTTACATTAGCAGTTTTCCAATCTGCTGGGACCTTTCCTGAATCCAGGGAGTTTTGGAAAATTACCACCAATGCATCCGCAATCCCTACTGCTACTTCTCTCAAGACCCTAGGATGTAAGCCATCAGGTCCGGGGATTTATCCGCCTTAAGTCCCATTATCTTACCGAGTACCATCTCCTTAGTGATTTTAATTGTGTTTAGCTCCATAATCATCTTCCCTTTCTTAATTAATCTTTTAGTTATTCTTTGCTGGCTTTTAAATGCTTCCCAATCTTCTATCCTCCCACTAGATTTGGCTACTTTATATGCCCTTGTTTTCAGTCGGATACTGTCCTTTATTACTTTACTTAGCCACGGATGGCTGTCTTCTTTTACACCCCTTTTTTCTCAGTGGAATATATTTTTCTTGAAAGTTGTGAAATATCTCCTTGAATGGACACCACTGCTCATGTACCGTCTTACACCTTAATCACTTTAGTCAACTCTGCTCTCATGCCTTCATAGTCTCCTTTATTTAAGCTTAGTACGCTGGTTTGAGATCCAACTCTCTCTCCCTCCAACTGAATTTGGAATTCAACCATGTTATGGTCACTCATTCCAAGGGGATCCTTTACTAGGACATTTTTTATTAATCCTGTCTCATTACACATTAAATGGTTTTATTGATGAGGGCATAAAGCAGAATGTTTTTAAATTGTTTCTTCCTCTCTCCCCGACTGAAAGGGCTGACGTGACAAGTTACTGTTTGATGGCTGTCCATTCCTCATCAACGGATTGAACCATATTGTACCAGTCTGGTGTGGAGGGTAAATGCCAGCAGGGACCGGCTGATTTTACTAGGCCACAGAGGCACTGAGGGGAATCGTCGCACCCCAACTCTTGCCATGTCTGAGTTCAGGATACACGGTACAGGCTGAGGTTTGAATCTACACAGAAATACATAGCAGTTACAACACGGAAACAGGCCATTTGGCCCAACCAGTCCCTGCTGGCAGGCAACGACTATCTCCCACAAGAGAGAGTCTAACCACCAGCCCTTGACATTCAATGGCATTACCATCAGCGAATCCCCCACCATCAACATCTTGGGGGTCACCATTGACCAGAAACTTAAATGAACCAGCCACATAAATACTGTGGCAACAAGAGCAGGTCAGAGGCTGGGTATTCTGCGGCGAGTGTCTCACCTCCTGACTCCCCAAAGCCTTTCCACTATCTACAAGGCACAAGTGTGGAGTGTGATGGAATACTCTCCACTTGCCTGGGTGAGTGCAGCTCCAACAACACTCAAGAAGCTCGACACAAGCCCAAAAAATAAATTAGGAGAGCGAAGAGGGGGCATGAAAAAACACTGGCGGACAAAATAAAGGAAAATCCCAAGGTGTTTTATAAGTATCTTAAGGGCAAGAGGATAACCAGGGAAAGAGTAGGGACCAAAGTGGCAATCTGTGTGTAGAGCCGGAAGATGTAGGTGAGGTTTTAAATGAATATTTTGCATCTGTTCATTATGGAGAAGGACGATGTAGGCATAGAAATCAGGCAGCGGGATTGTGATATACTTGAACAAATTAGTATTGAGGGGGAGGAGCTACTAGCGGTTTTAGCGGGCTTAAAAGTGGATAAATCTCCAGGCCCAGGCGAGATGTATCCCAGGCTGCTGTGTGAGGCAAGGGAGGAGATTGCAAGGGCTCTGACACACATTTTCAGAACCTCTCTGGCCACAGGGGAGGTGCCAGAGGACTGGAGAACAGCTAACGTAGTACCATTATTCAAGAAGGGTAGTAGGGATAAACCAGGGAATTACAGGCCAGTGAGCCTAACATCTGTGGTAGGGAAATTATTAGAAAAAATTTTGAGACAGAATTAGTCTCCACTTGGAGAGGCAAGGATTAATCAAGGATAGTCAGCATAGCTTTGTCAAGGGGAGATCATATCTAACCAATTTGATTGAATTTTTCGAGGGGGTGACTAGGTGTGTGGATGAGGGTAGTGCAGTTGATGTAGTCTAAATGGGCTTCAGTGAGGCTTTTGACAAAGTCCCGCATTGGAGACTGGTCAAGAAGATAAGAGACCATGGGATCCAGGGCAATTTGGAACCTTGGATCCAAAATTGGCTTAGTGGCAGGAGGTTGTTTTTGTGACTGAAAGCCTGTGTCCAGTGGTGTACCGCAGGAATCTGTGCTGGGTCCCTTGTTGTTTGTAGTGTACATTAATGATTTAGATATGAATGTAGGAGGTATGATCAGTAAGTTCGCAGATGACACAAAAATTGGTGGAGTGGTAAATAGCGAGGAGGGAAGCCTCAGGCTACAGGACCATATAGATGGGTTGGTCAGATGGGCAGAACAGTGGCAAATGGAATTTAACCTTGAAAAGTGTGACATGATGCATTTTGGGAGGACTAACAAGGCAAGGGAATACACAATGTATGGTAGGACCCTAGGAAGGACAGGATCGGAGGGACCTTGGTGTGCATGTACATACATCCTTGAAGGCAGCAGGACAGGTAGATAAGGTGGTTAAAAAGGCATATGGGACACTTGCATTCATTAGCTGAGGCATAGAATATAAGAGCAGGGAAGTTATGGTGGAGCTGTACAAAATGCTAGTTCGGCCATAGCTGGAATACTGTGTGCAGTTCTGGTTGCCACACTATAGGAAGGATGTGATTGCATTGGAGAGGGTGCAGAGAAGATTCACCAGGATGTTACCTGGGCTGGAGCGCTTCAGCTTTGAAGTGAGACTGGACAGGCTGGGGTGGTTTTCCTTTAGAGCAGAGAAGGCTGAGGGGGGACCTGATTGAGGTGTACAAAATTATGAGGGGTATAGATAGGGTAGATAGAAAGGAACTTTTTCCCAGTAGCGGGGTCAATAACCAGGGGGCATAGTTTCAAGGTAAGGGGCAGGAGGTTTAGAGTGGATTTGAGGAAAAACTTTTTCACCTTAAAGGTGGTTGGAATCTGGAACTCACTGCTTGAAAGGGTGGTAGAGGCAGGAACCCTCACAACATTCAAGAAGCATTTAGATGAGCACTTGAAACGCCATAGCATACAAGGCTACGGACCAAGTGCTGGGGAAATGGCATTAGAATAGACATGGCTTGATGGCTGGCGCGGACACGATGGGCCAAAGGGCCTCTTTCTGTGCTGTATAACTCAATGACCATACACAACAAAGCAGCCCACTTGATTGGCACCCCCTCTATCACCTTAAACATCCACTCCCTCCACCACCGGCGTACCGTGGCTGCAGTGTGTACCATCTACAAGAGGCACTGCAGCAACTCGCCAAGGCTTCTTCGGCAGCACCTCCCAAGCCCCTGACCTCTTCCGCCTAGAAAGACAAGGGCAGCAGGTGCATGGGAACACCACCAGCTCCAAGTTCCCCTCCGTCACACATCATCCTGACTTAGAAGTATATCGCCGATCCTTCATCGTCGCTGGGTCAAAATCCTGGAACTCCCTAACAGCACTTTGGGAGTACTTTCACCAGACGGACTACAGCGGTTCAAGAAGGCGGCTCACCGCCATCTTCTCCAGGGCAATTGGGGAATAAATGCTGGCCTTGCCAGCGATACCCACATCCCATAAAAACGAATTTAAAAAACCCTGTCAAGCCCTCTAAGAATCTTATACCTTTCAATGAGATCACCTCTCATTCTTCTAAACTCGAGAGTATCGGCCCATTCTACTCAATCTCTCCTCATAGGACAGCCCTCTCATCCCAGGAATCAGTCTGGTGAACCTTCGTTGCACCACCTCTAAGGCAAGTATATCCTTCCTTAGATAAGGAGACCAAAACTGTGCACAGTACTCCAGGTGTAGTCTCACCAAAGCCCTGTACAATTGTAGCAAGACTTCCTTATTCTTGTACTCCAACCCCCTTGATAAGGCTAATGTACAATTTTCCTTCCTAATTGCTTGCTCTACCTGCGTTAACTTTGTGATTCATGTACAAGGACCCCTAAATTCCTCTGAATATCAACATTTACTAGTCTCTCACCTTAATTAAAAAACAAGTTCTGCTTTTTCATTCTTCCTACCAAAGTGGATAATTTCCCACTTCCCTACATTATATTCCATCTTTCACCTTGCCCAATCATTCAACCAGTCTATATCCCTTTGCAGCCTCTTTGCATCCTCCTCACAGCTTACTTTCCCATCTAGCTTTGTATTGTCAGCTAACTTGGATATATTGCACTTGGTCCCCTCATCTAAGTCATTGCTATAGATTGTAAATAGCTGAGGCCCAAGCACTGATTCTTGCAGCACTCCACTAGTTACACCCTACCATCCCGAAAATGAACCGTTTATTCCTACTCTGTTTTCTGTCTGTTAACCAATCCTCAATCCACGCTAATATATTACCCCAAATCCCATGAGCCCTAACCGTATGTAACAACCTCTTGTGTGGCACCTTATCGAATGCCTTCTGAAAATCCAAATAATACGACAGCCACTAGTTTCACCCTAATCTACCCTGCTAGTTACACCCTCAAAAAACTCTTAATAAAACTGTGTTGACTGCCTAATCATATTGTCCAAGTGTCCTGCTCTCGCAGCACAGCCAATTGTTCAGATTACTGAGAGGGTGTGGCAGACTTGCTGAGAGTTAATACTTTCAAGTGCAGTGGGGTGGAAGAAAATGGCAGCTTCAAACTGCCCTAAGGTTGGGGGAATGGGCGGATACGTGGCAGATGCACTATAATGTGGATAAATGCGAGGTTATCCACTTTGGGGGTAAAAACAGGAGGGTAGATTATTATCTAAATGGCAATAGATTGGGAGATGGGGAAGTGCAGAGGGACCTGGGTGTTCTTGTGCACCAGTCACTGAAGGAGAGCATGCAGGTGCAACAGGCGATTAAGAAGGCAAATGGTATGTTGGCCTTCATATCAAGGGGGTTCGAGTATAGGAATAGGGATACCTTACTACAGCTGTACAAGGTGCTGGTGAGACCGCATCTGGAGTATTGTGTACAGTTTTGGTCGCCCCATCTGCGGAAGGATGTTCTTGCCATGGAAAGAGTGCAACGGCGATTCACCAGGCTGATACCTGGAATGGCGGGAATGACCTACGAAGAGAGATTAAATAGTTTGGGCTTGTACTCACTGGAGTTTAGAAGATTGAGAGGGGATCTCATCGAAACATATAAAATTATGGCAGGCCTGGACAGGCTGAATTCAGAGAGAATGTTTCCAATGGCCGGGGAGCACAGAACCAGGGGCCACAGTCTAAAAATAGCGGGCAAATCATTTAAAACAGAGATGAGGAAGAATTTCTTCACTCAAAGAGTGGTGAGCCTGTGGAATTCCCTGCCACAGAGGGCTGTGAAGGCTAATTCAATAAATATTTTCAAGAGAGAATTGGATATATTTCTGAAGGCTAAGGGGGTTAAGGGTTACGGAGAAAAGGCGGGGACGGGGTACTGAACTGGTAAGATCAGCTATGATCTCAGACGAAGATCAGCCATGATCTCATTGAATGGCGGAGCAGGCTCGAAGGGCCGAATGGCCTACTCCTGTTCCTATCTCTATGTTTCTATGTTTACAGAGCAGCCCATCGCCATTAGGTGTTTACTGACTGAACCCATGACCGATATTAGCGTCTCCATGGGTTTTAAAGTTGGGGACTGGGGGCAGGGATGGAATTTTTTACTTGTGGTGAAGGATGTTTTTGTATCGTCTAGTAGTATCATCAAGATCTCCCAGGATCGATATACCACAGGTTAACTACAGAGCAAAGCACCCTCTGTATCCCAGTGCCCTGTGACTGCAGTATCTACAGGATGCACAGCACCAACTCCTGCAACCTCTAGCCCTGAGATGCATTGCCTTAGGAACACCAAGTCACACACCATCCTCACTTGGACATACATCACCATTCCTTCATCGTTGCTGGAGCAGTATCTTGAAATGCCTGGTGTAGCACTTCAAAGGAGCACCATCACCACAAGGACTGCAGCTGTTGAAGGAGAAGGCCCCCCACCACCATCACCATCTCAGGACAATTAGGGACGGATAATATAGGTAGCCTTGCCGGCCTGGCTCACATCCTGAGAATAAAAGAAATGTTGGCATTTCTCACTTTTAACCTTGGGTTACATTCCTCATTGTACTGAATAAGGGGGCGTGACCAGTAGGAACTATTTTCAACTTGTACCAAATTCATTTCAAGCATCCCTTACAGTCAGCAGAGTGGAGAATCATTCCATCAACGTGGGTATCAGCTGTGAGAAGTCCCAGAGGGGAAAGGCCAGTAGGTGACCCACTGCACCACCCAGTCCCAGAGGGTTTTATGAAAGGGAAATCATGTTTGACAAATTTGCTGGTGTTCTTTGAGGCTGTAATGAGCAGGGTGGATAAAGGGGAACCAGTAGATGTGTATTTGGATTTCCAGAAGGCATTCGATAAGGTGCCACACAAAGGTTACTACACAAGATAAAAGATCATGGGGTTGGGGTTGATATATTCGCATGGATAGAGGATTGGCTAGCTAACAGAAAACAAGAGTCGGGATAAATGGGTCAATATCAGGTTGGCAAACGGTAACTAGTGGGGTGCCGCAGGGATCAGTGCTGGGCCTCAGCTATTTACAATCTATATTAATGACTTGGATGAAGGGACCGAGTGTAACGTAGCCAAATTTGCTGATGATACAAAGATAGGTGGGAAAGCAAATTGTGTGGAGGACACAAAGAATCTCCAAAGGGATATAGACAGGCTAAGTGAGTGGGCAAAAATCTGGCAGATGGAGTTTAATGTGGGAAAATGCGAAGTTATCCACTTTGGTAGGAAAAATAAAAAAGCAAATTATTATTTAAATGGGGAGAGATTACAAAATGCTGAGGTACAGAGGGATCTGGGGGTCCTTGTACATGAATCACAAAAAGTTAGTATGCAGGTACAGCAAGTAATCAGGAAGGCAAATGGAATGTTGGCCTTTATTGCAAAGGGAATGGAGTATAAAAGTAGGGCAGTCCTGTTACAATTGTACAGGGCGCTGGTGAGACTACATCTGGAGTACTGCGTACAGTTTTGGTCTCCTTATTTAAGGAAGGATATATTTGCATTGGAGGCAGTTCAGAGAAGATTCATGAGATTGATTCCTGAGATGAAAGGGTTGTCTTATGACGAAAGGTTGAGCAGGTTGGGCCTATACTCACTGGAGTTTAGAAGAATGAGAGGGGATCTTATTGAAACATATTAGATTCTGAAGGGGCTTGACAGGGTAGATGCAGAGAGGATGTTTCCCCTCGTGGGGGAATCTAGAACTAGGGGGCATAAGTTCAGAATAAGGGGGCACCCATTTAAAATGTAAATGAGGAGGAATTTCTTCTCTCAGAGGGTCTTTGGAACTCTCTTCCCCAGAGAGCAGTGGAGGCTGGGTCATTGAATATATTTAAGGTGGAGATAGATAGATTTTTGAAAGGTGAGGGAGTAAACGGTTATGGGGAGCGGGAAGGGAAGTGGAGTTGAGGCCAAGATCAGATCAGCCATGAGCTTATTGAATGACAGAGCAGGCTCGAGGGGCCAAGTGATCTACTCCTGCTCCTACGTCTTTTGTTCTTATGACAGTGTGTGACCCAGTGTATCACCCGGTCCCAGAGGAGAAAGGACAGTGTGTGACCCACTGTACCACCTGGTCCTGATGGGAAAGGACAGTGTGTGACCCACTGTATCACCCGGTCCCAGAGGAGAAAGGACAGTGTGTGACCCATTGTATCACCCGGTCCCAAGGGGAAAGGACAGTGTGTGACCCACTGTATCACCCGGTCCCAGAGGAGAAAGGACAGTGTGTGACCCACTGTACCACCCGGTCCCAGAGGGGAAAGGACAGTGTGTGACCCACTGTATCACCCGGTCCCAGAGCAGAAAGGACAGTGTGTGACCCACTGTATCACCCGGTCCCAGAGGGGAAAGGACAGTGTGACCCACTGTATCACCCGGTCCCAGAGCAGAAAGGACAGTGTGTGACCCACTGTATCACCCGGTCCCGGAGGGGAAAGGACAGTGTGTGACCCACTGTATCACCCGGTCCCGGAGGGGAAAGGACAGTGTGTGACCCACTGTACCACCTGGTCCTGATGGGAAAGGACAGTGTGTGACCCACTGTACCACCCGGTCCCAGAGGGGAAAGGACAGTGTGTGACCCACTGTACCACCCCGTCCCAGAGGGGAAAGGACAGTGTGTGACCCACTGTATCAACCGGTCACAGAGGATGAAGGACATTGTGTGAGCCACTGTACCATCCGGTCCCAGAGGGGAAAGGACAGTGTGTGACCCACTGTACCACCTGGTCCTGAGGGGAAAGGACAGTGTGTGACCTACTGTACCGCCCGGTCCCAGAGGGGAAAGGACAGTGTGTGACCCACTGTACCACCCCGTCCCAGAGGGGAAAGGACAGTGTGTGACCCACTGTATCAACCGGTCGCAGAGGATGAAGGACATTGTGTGAGCCACTGTACCATCCGGTCCCAGAGGGGCAAAGACAGTGTGTGACCCACTGAACCACCCGGTCCCAGAGGGGAAAGGACAGTGTGTGACCCACTGTACCACCTGGTCCTGAGGGGAAAGGACAGTGTGTGACCTACTGTATCACCCGGTCTCAGAGGAGGAAGGACACTGTACCGCCCGGTCCCAGAGGGGAAAGGACAGTGTGTGACCCACTGTACCACCCGGTCCCAGAGGGGAAAGGACAGTGTGTGACCCACTGTACCACCTGGTCCCAGAGGGGAAAGGACAGTGTGTGACCCACTGTACCACCTGGTCCCAGAGGGGAAAGGACAGTGTGTGACCCACTGTACCACCCGGTCCCAGAGGGGAAAGGACAGTGTGTGACCCACTGTACCACCCGGTCCCAAAGGGGAAAGGACAGTGTGTGACCCAGTGTACCACCCGGTCCCAGAGGGGAAAGGACAGTGTGTGACCCACTGTACCACCCGGTCCCAGAGGGGAAAGGACAGTGTGTGACCCAGTGTACCACCCGGTCCCAGAGGGGAAAGGACAGTGTGTGACCCACTGTACCACCCGGTCCCAGAGGGGAAAGGACAGTGTGTGACCCACTGTACCACCCGGTCCCAGAGGGGAAATGACAGTGTTTGACCCACTGTACCACCCGGTCCCAGAGGGGAAAGGACAGTGTGTGACCCACTGTACCACCCGGTCCCAGAGGGGAAAGGACAGTGTGTGACCCACTGTACCACCCGGTCCCAAGGGGGAAAGGACAGTGTGTGACCCACTGTACCATACGGTCCCAGAGGGGAAAGGACAGTGTGTGACCCACTGTACCACCCGGTCCCAGAGGGGAAAGGACAGTGTGTGACCCACTGTACCACCCGGTCCCACAGGGGAAAGGACAGTGTGTGAGCCAGTGCTCCACCCGGTCCCACAGGGGAAAGGACAGTGTGTGACCCACTGTACCACCCGGTCCCAGAGGGGAAAGGACAGTGTGTGACCCACTGTACCACCCGGTCCCAGAGGAGAAAGGACAGTGTGTGACCCACTGTACCACCCGGTCCCAGAGGGGAAAGGACAGTGTGTGACCCACTGTACCACCCGGTCCCAGAGGGGAAAGGACAGTGTGTGACCCACTGTACCACCCGGTCCCAAAGGGGAAAGGACAGTGTGTGACCCAGTGTACCACCCGGTCCCAGAGGGGAAAGGACAGTGTGTAACCCACTGTACCACCCGGTCCCAGAGGGGAAAGGACAGTGTGTGACCCAGTGTACCACCCGGTCCCAGAGGGGAAAGGACAGTGTGTGACCCACTGTACCACCCGGTCCCAGAGGGGAAAGGACAGTGTGTGACCCACTGTACCACCCGGTTCCAGAGGGGAAAGGACAGTGTGTGACCCACTGTACCACCTGGTCCCAGAGGGGAAAGGACAGTGTGTGACCCACTGTACCACCCGGTCCCAAAGGGGAAAGGACAGTGTGTGACCCAGTGTACCACCCGGTCCCAGAGGGGAAAGGACAGTGTGTGACCCACTGTACCACCCGGTCCCAGAGGGGAAAGGACAGTGTGTGACCCAGTGTACCACCCGGTCCCAGAGGGGAAATGACAGTGTGTGACCCACTGTACCACCCAGTCCCAGAGGGGAAAGGACAGTGTGTGACCCACTGTACCACCCGGTCCCAGAGGGGAAAGGACAGTGTTTGACCCACTGTACCATCTGGTCCCAGAGGGGAAAGGACAGTATTTTACCATTCCAGAACTGGTTATTTTTGTTTCAGTGTTTTCTCCTGGAGTCTCTCTGTCGCTGATGTACAGTTCTGTGTCCCTGCATTACTTTGTTGAAGTGAGACTAAACAGTAGCAGGAGACTATTCAACTGTGCACGACATCACGGACAAGTCTGATCCCGTCGTCAGCCAACACCTACTCTCCAGAACGAGCCCTGGCTGTTCTCCCACCCCCGGGCCAGGGCACTGAGGCCAATAGCCCTACCCTGATGGGCGTGATAAACTCTCGCGCACACACCCACGCAGGGCAGGTGCTGGAGCCGGCGAGCAGCTCAGAAGGAGATGAGATCCAGTTTCTTCCATCTCACCTGCGAGGGAGAGGTGTGAGGGTGGGAGAGGGAGAGGTGTGTGGGAGGGAGAGGGAGAGGTGTGAGGGTGGGAGAGGAGAGGTGTGAGGGTGGGAGAGGGAGAGGTGAGAGGGAGAGGTGTGAGTGGGAGAGGTGGGTGGGAGAGGTGTGAGGGTGGGAGAGGGAGAGGTGTGTGGGTGTGCGAGGGAGAGGTGGGAGAGGTGTGAGGGTGGGAGAGGGAGAGGTGGGAGAGGGAGAGGTGTGTGGGTGGGCGAGGGAGAGGTGGGAGAGGTGTGAGGGTGGGAGAGGGAGAGGTGGGAGAGGGAGAGGTGTGTGGGTGGGCGAGCGAGTGGAGAGGTGTGAGGGTGGGAGAGGGAGAGGTGGGAGAGGGAGAGGTGTGTGGGTGGGCGAGGGAGTGGAGAGGTGTGAGGGTGGGAGAGGGAGAGGTGGGAGAGGTGTGAGGGTGGGAGAGGGAGAGGTGGGAGAGGGAGAGGTGTGTGGGTGGGCGAGCGAGTGGAGAGGTGTGAGGGTGGGAGAGGGAGAGGTGGGAGGAGAGGTGTGAGGGTGGGAGAGGGAGAGGTGGGAGAGGTGTGTGGGTGGGAGAGGGGTGGGTGGGCGAGGGAGTGGAGAGGTGTGAGGGTGGGAGAGGGAGAGGTGGGAGAGGGAGAGGTGTGTGGGTGGGCGAGGGAGTGGAGAGGTGTGAGGGTGGGAGAGGGAGAGGTGGGAGAGGTGTGAGGGTGGGAGAGGGAGAGGTGGGAGAGGGAGAGGTGTGTGGGTGGGCGAGCGAGTGGAGAGGTGTGAGGGTGGGAGAGGGAGAGGTGGGAGGAGAGGTGTGAGGGTGGGAGAGGGAGAGGTGGGAGAGGTGTGTGGGTGGGCGAGGGAGAGGAGAGGTGTGAGGGTGGGAGAGGTGGGTGGGAGAGGTGTGTGGGTGGGCGAGAGAGAGGAGAGGTGTGAGGGTGGGCGAGGGAGAGGAGAGGTGTGAGGGTTGGACAGGGAGAGGTGTGTGGGTGGGAGAGGTGTGAGGGTGGGAGAGGGAGAGGTGGCAGAGGGAGAGGTGTGAGGGTGGGAGAGGTGTGCGGGAGGGAGAGGGAGGTGTGAGGGTGGGAGAGGGAGAGGTGTGAGAATGGGCGAGGGAGAGGTGTGGGAGGGAGAGGGAGAGGTGTGAGGGTGGGAGAGGGAGAGGTGTGCGAAAGGGGGAGGTGTGAGGGTGTGAGAGGGAGAGAGGTGTGAGGGTGGGAGAGGGAGAGGTGTGCGAGAGGGAGAGATGTGCGGGAGGGAGAGGTGTGCGAGAGGGAGAGGTGTGTGGGAGGGAGAGGTGTGCGGGTGGGAGAGGGAGTGGTGTGTGGGTGGGAGAGGGAGAGACAGAGGTGTGCGAGTGGGAGAGGTGTGCGGGTGGGAGAGGTGTGCGGGTGGGAGAGGTGTGCGGGTGGGAGAGGTGTGTGGGTGAGAGAGGAAGAGGTGTGCGGGTGGGATAGGTGTGAGGGTGGGAGAGGGAGGGGAGTGCGGGTGGGAGAGGGAGAGGTGTGTGGGTAGGAGAGGGGTGCGGGTGCGAGAGGGAGAGATGTGCAGGTGGGAGAGGGTGAGGGGTGCGGGTGGGAGAGGGAGAGGTGTGTGAGTGGGAGAGAGGGGTGCGGGTCAGTGTGCTGTTTCTTGCATAGACTTGCAGTGATTGCTGTCCTTTCCCAGAGGGATGGGTCAGAGTGTGGTCCTTTCCCATAGGGTCAGGGTCAGAGTGCGGCCCTTTCCCATAGGGTCAGGGTCAGAGTGCGGCCCTTTCCCATAGGATCAGGGTCAGAGTGCGGCCCATTCCCATAGGGTTAGGGTCAGAGTGCGGCCCATCCCCATTAGGTGTTTACTGACTGAACCCATGACCGATATTGGCGTCTCCATGGGTTTTAAAGTTGGGGAGTGGGGGCAGGGATGGAATTTTTTACTTATGGTGAAGGATGTTTTTGTATCGTCTAGTAGTATCATCAAGAACTCCCAGGATCGATATACCACAGGTTAACTACAGAGTAAAGCACCCTCTGTATCCCAGTGCCCTGTGACTGCAGTATCTACAGGATGCACAGCACCAACTCCTGTAACCTCTAGCCCTGAGATGCATTGCCTTAGGAACACCAAGTCACACACCATCCTCACTTGGACATACATCACCATTCCTTCATCGTTGCTGGAGCAGTATCTTGAAATGCCTGGTGTAGCACTTCAAAGGAGCACCATCACCACAAGGACTGCAGCTGTTGAAGGAGAAGGCCCCCACCACCATCACCATCTCAGGACAATTAGGGATGGATAATATAGGTAGCCTTGCCGGCCTGGCTCACATCCTGAGAATAAAAGAAATGTTGGCATTTCTCACTTTTAACCTCGGGTTACATTCCTCATTGTACTGAATAAGGGGGCGTGACCAGTAGGAACTATTTTCAACTTGTACCAAACTTGTGCCACACCTGGAGTACTGCGTACAGTTTCGGTCTCCTTATTTAAGGAAGGATATACTTGCATTGGAGGCAGTTCAGAGAAGGTTCACGAGGTTGATTCCGGAGATGAAGGAGTTGTCTTATGACGAAAGGTTGAGCAGGTTGGGCCTATACTCATTGGAGTTTAGAAGAATGAGAGGGGATCTTATTGAAACATAAGATTCTGAAGGGGGTTGACAGGGTAGATGCAGAGAGGACGTTTCCCCTCGTGGGGGAATCTAGGACTAGGGGGCATAATTTCAGAATAAAGGGCACCCATTTAATCTGAAATGAGGAATTTCTTCTCTCAGAGGGCCGTGAATCTTTGGAATTCTCTTCCCCAGAGAGCTGTGGAGGCTGGGTCATTGAATATATTTAAGGTGGAGATAGACAGATTTTTGAAAGGTAAGGGAGTAAACGGTTATGGGGAGCGGGAAGGGAAGTGGAGTTGAGGCCAAGATCAGATTAGCCATGACCTTATTGAATGGCGGAGCAGGCTCGAGGGGCCAAGTGATCTACTCCTGCTCCTATGTCTTATGTTCTTATGACAGTGTGTGACCCACTGTACCTCCCAGTCTCAGAGGTGAAAGGACAGTGTGTGACCCAGTGTATCACCCAGTCCCAGAGGGGAAAGGACAGTGTGTGACCCAGTGTACCTCCCAGTCCCAGAGGTGAAAGGACAGTGTGTGACCCAGTGTACCTCCCAGTCTCAGAGGTGAAAGGACAGTGTGTGACCCAGTGTACCTCCCAGTCCCAGAGGTGAAAGGACAGTGTGTGACCCACTGTACCTCCCAGTCTCAGAGGTGAAAGGACAGTGTGTGACCCACTGTACCTCCCAGTCCCAGAGGTGAAAGGACAGTGTGTGACCCACTGTACCACCCGGTCCCAGAGGGGAAAGGACAGTGTGTGACCCACTGTACCACCCGGTCCCAGAGGTGAAAGGACAGTGTGTGACCCACTGTACCACCCAGTCTCAGAGGGGAAAGGACAGTGTGTGACCCACTGTACCACCCGGTCCCAGAGGGGAAAGGACAGTGTGTGACCCACTGTACTACCCGGTCCCAGAGGGGAAAGGACAGTGTGTGACCCACTGTACCACCCGGTCCCAGAGGTGAAAGGACAGTGTGTGACCCACTGTACCACCCAGTCCCAGGGGGGAAAGGACAGTGTGTGACCCACTGTACCACCCGGTCCCAGAGGGGAAAGGACAGTGTGTGACCCACTGTAGCACCCGGTCCCAGAGGGGAAAGGACAGTGTTTGACCCACTGTATCAACCGGTCCCAGAGGGGAAAGGACAGTGTGTGACCCACTGTACCACCCGGTCCCAGAGGGGAAAGGACAGTGTGTGACCCACTGTAGCACCCGGTCCCAGAGGGGAAAGGACAGTGTGTGACCCACTGTACCAGCCGGTCCCAGAGGGGAAAGGACAGTGTGTGACCCACTGTACCACCTGGTCCCAGAGGGGAAAGGACAGTGTGTGACCCACTGTACCACCCGGTCCCAGAGGGGAAAGGACAATGTGTGACCCACTGTACCACCCGGTCCCAGAGGGGAAAGGACAGTGTGTGACCCACTGTACCTCCCAGTCTCAGAGGTGAAAGGACAGTGTGTGACCCACTGTACCACCCGGTCCCAGAGGGGAAAGGACAGTGTGTGACCCACTGTACCACCTGGTCCCAGAGGGGAAAGGACAGTGTGTGACCCACTGTACCACCCGGTCCCAGAGGGGAAAGGACAGTGTGTGACCCACTGTACCACCCGGTCCCAGAGGGGAAAGGACAGTGTGTGACCCACTGCAGCACCCGGTCCTAGAGGGGAAAGGACAGTGTGTGACCCACTGTACCACCTGGTCCCAGAGGGGAAAGGACAGTGTGTGACCCACTGTACCACCTGGTCCCAGAGGGGAAAGGACAGTGTGTGACCCACTGTACTACCCGGTCCCAGAGGGTAAAGGACGGTGTGTGACCCACTGTACCTCCCAGTCTCAGAGGGGAAAGGACAGTGTGTGACCCACTGTACCACCCGGTCCCAGAGGGGAAAGGACAGTGTGTGACCCACTGTACCACCCGGTCCCAGAGGGGAAAGGACAGTGTGTGACCCACTGTGCCACCTGGTCCCAGAGGGGAAAGGACAGTGTGTGACCCACTGTACTACCCGGTCCCAGAGGGGAAAGGACAGTGTGTGACCCACTGTACCACCTGGTCCCAGAGGGGAAAGGACAGTGTGTGACCCACTGTAGCACCCGGTCCCAGAGGGGAAAGGACAGTGTGTGACCCACTGTACCAGCCGGTCCCAGAGGGGAAAGGACAGTGTGTGACCCACTGTACCATCCGGTCCCAGAGGGGAAAGGACAATGTGTGACCCACTGTACCACCCGGTCCCAGAGGGGAAAGGACAGTGTGTGACCCACTGTACCTCCCAGTCTCAGAGGTGAAAGGACAGTGTGTGACCCACTGTACCACCCGGTCCCAGAAGGGAAAGGACAGTGTGTGACCCACTGTATCACCCGGTCCCAGAGGGGAATGGACAGTGTGTAACCCAGTGTACCACCTGGTCCCAGAGGGGAAAGGACAGTGTGTGACCCACTGTACCACCTGGTCCCAGAGGGGAAAGGACAGTGTGTGACCCACTGTACCACCCGGTCCCAGAGGGGAAAGGACAGTGTGTGACCCACTGTACCTCCCAGTCTCAGAGGTGAAAGGACAGTGTGTGACCCACTGTACCACCCGGTCCCAGAGGGGAAAGGACAGTGTGTGACCCACTGTATCACCCGGTCCCAGAGGGGAATGGACAGTGTGTAACCCAGTGTACCACCTGGTCCCAGAGGGGAAAGGACAGTGTGTGACCCACTGTACCACCTGGTCCCAGAGGGGAAAGGACAGTGTGTGACCCACTGTACCACCCGGTCCCAGAGGGGAAAGGACAGTGTGTGACCCACTGTACCACCCGGTCCCAGAGGGGAAAGGTCAGTGTGTGACCCACTGTACCACCCGGTCCCAGAGGGGAAAGGACAGTGTGTGACCCACTGTACCACCCGGTCGCAGAGGGGAAAGGACAGTGTGTGACCCACGGTACCACCCGGTCCCAGAGGAGAAAGGAAAGTGTGTGACCCACTGTACCTCCTGGTCCCAGAGGGGAAAGGACAGTGTGTGACCCACTGTACCACCCGGTCCCAGAGGGGAAAGGACAGTGTGTGACCCACTGTACCACCCGGTCCCAGGGGGGAAAGGACAGTGTGTGACTCACTGTACCACCCGGTCCCAGAGGGGAAAGGACAGTGTGTGACCCACTGTACCAACCGGTCCCAGAGGGGAAAGGACAGTGTGTGACCCACTGTACCAACCGGTCCCAGAGGGGAAAGGACAGTGTGTGACCCACTGTACCACCCGGTCACAGAGGGGAAAGGACAGTGTGTGACCCACTGTACCACCCGGTCCCAGGGGGGAAAGGACAGTGTGTGACTCACTGTACCACCCGGTCCCAGAGGGGAAAGGACAGTGTGTGACCCACTGTACCACCCGGTCCCTGAGAGGAAAGGAGAGAGTGTGACCCACTGTACCACCTGGTCCCAGAGGGGAAAGGACAGTGTGTGACCCACTGTACCTCCCGGTCCCAGAGGGGAAAGGACAGTGTGTGACCCACTGTACCACCCGGTCCCAGAGGGGAAAGGACAGTGTGTGACCCACTGTACCACCTGGTCCCAGAGGGGAAAGGACAGTGTGTGACCCACTGTACCTCCCGGTCCCAGAGGGGAAAGGACAGTGTGTGACCCACTGTACCACCCGGTCCCAGAGGGGAAAGGACCGTGTGTGACCCACTCTATCACCCCGTCCCAGAGGGGAAAGGACAGTGTGTCACCCACTGTACCACCCGGTCCGAGAGGGGAAAGGACAGTGTGTGACCCAGTGTACCACCCGGTCCCAGAGGGGAAAGGTCAGTGTGTGACCCACTGTACCACCCGGTCCCAGAGGGGAAAGGACAGTGTGTGACCCACTGTACCACCCGGTCCCAGAGGGGAAAGGACAGTGTGTGACCCACTGTACCACCCGGTCGCAGAGGGGAAAGGACAGTGTGTGACCCACGGTACCACCCGGTCCCAGAGGGGAAAGGAAAGTGTGTGACCCACTGTAGCACCAGGTCCCAGGGAGGAAAGGACAGTGTGTGACCCACTGTACCAACCGGTCCCAGAGGGGAAAGGACAGTGTGTGACCCACTGTACCACCCGGTCCCAGAAGGGAAACGACAGTGTGTGACTCACTGTACCACCCGCTCCCAGAGGGGAAAGGACAGTGTGTGACCCACTGTACCACCCGGTCCCAGAGGGGAAAGGACAGTGTGTGACCCACTGTATCACCCGGTCCCGGAGGGGAATGGACAGTGTGTGACCCACTGTACCACCTGGTCCCAGAGGGGAAAGGACAGTGTGTGACCCACTGTACCACCCGGTCCCAGAGGGGAAAGGACAGTGTGTGACCCACTGTACCACCCGGGCACAGAGGGGGAAAGGACAGTGTGTGACCCACTGTACCGCCCGGTCCCAGGGGGGAAAGGACAGTGTGTGACTCACTGTACCACCCGGTCCCAGAGGGGAAAGGACAGTGTGTGACCCACTGTTCCACCCGGTCCCTGAGAGGAAAGGACAGTGTGTGACCCACTGTACCACCCGGTCCCAGAGGGGAAAGGACAGTGTGTGACCCACTGCACCACCCGGTCCCAGAGGGGAAAGAACAGTGTGTGACTCACTGTACCGCCCGGTCCCAGAGGGGAAAGAACAGTGTGTGACCCACTGTACCACCCGGTCCCAGAGGAGGAAGGACAGTGTGTGACCCACTGTACCACCCGGTCTCAGAGGAGGAAGGACAGTGTGTGACCCACTGTACCACCCGGTCTCAGAGGAGGAAGGACAGTGTGTGACCCACTGTACCACCCGGTCCCAGAGGAGAAGGGACAGTGTGTGACCCACTGTACCACCCGGTCCCAGAGGGGAAAGGACAGTGTTTGACCCACTGTACCACCCGGTCCCAGAGGAGAATGGACAGTGCGTGACCCACTGTACCACCCGGTCGCAGAGTGGAAAGGACAGTGTGTGACCCACTGTACCACCCGGTCCCAGAGGGGAAAGGACAGTGTGTGACCCACTGTACCACCCGGTCCCTGAGGGGAAAGGACAGTTTGTGACCCACTGTACCACCCGGTGCAAGAGGGGAAAGGACAGTGTGTGACCCACTGTACCACCCGGTCCCAGAGGAGAAGGGACAGTGTGTGACCCACCGTACCACCCGGTCCCAGAGGGGAAAGGACAGTGTTTGACCCAGTGTACCACCCGGTCCCAGAGGAGAATGGACAGTGTGTGACCCACTGTACCACCCGGTCCCAGAGGGGAAAGGACAGTGTGTGACCTACTGTACCACCCGGTCCCAGAGGGGAAAGGACAGTGTGTGACCCACTGTACCACCTGGTCCCAGAGGAGAATGGACAGTGTGTGACCCACTGTACCACCCGGTCCCAGAGGGGAAAGGACAGTGTGTGACCTACTGTACCACCCGGTCCCAGAGGGGAAAGGACAGTGTGTGACCCACTGTACCACCCGGTCCCAGAGGGGAAAGGACAGTGTGTGACCTACTGTACCACTCGGTCCCAGAGGGGAAAGGACAGTGTGTGACCCACTGTACCACCCGGTCCCACAGGGGAAAGGACAGTGTGTGACCCACTGTACCACCCGGTCCCAGAGGGGAAAGGACAGTGTATGACCCACTGTACCACCCGGTCCCAGAGGAGTAAAGGACAGTGTGTGACCCACTGTAACACCCGGTCCCAGAGGGAAAAGAACAGTGTGTGACCCACTGTACCACCTGGTCCCGGAGGCGAAAGGACAGTGTGTGACCCACTGTACCACCCGGTCCCAGAGGGGAAAGGACAGTGTGTGACCCACTGTACCACCTGGTCCCGGAGGCGAAAGGACAGTGTGTGACCCACTGTACCACCCGGTCCCAGAGGGGAAAGGACAGTGTGTGACCCATTGTACGACCTGGTCCCAGAAGAACAAGGTCAGTGTGTGACCCACTGTAAGACCCGGTCCCACAGGTGAAATGACAGTGTGTGACCCAGTGCACCACCCGGTCCCAGAGGGGAAAGGACAGTGTGTGACCCACTGTACCACCCAGTCCCACAGGGGAAAGGACAGTGTGTGACCCACTGTACCACCTGGTCCCAGAGGAGAAAGGACAGTGTGTGACCCACTGTACCACCCAGTCCCAGAGGAGAAAGGACAGTGTGTGACCCACTGCACCACCTGGTCCCAGAGGGGAAAGGACAGTGTGTGACCCACTGTACCACCTGGTCCCAGAGGGGAAAGGACAGTGTGTGACCCACTGTACCTCCCGGTCCCAGAGGGGAAAGGACAGTGAGTGACCCACTGTACCGCCTGGTCACAGAGGGGAAAGGACAGTGTGTGACCCACTGTACCGCCCGGTCCCAGAGGGGAAAGGACAGTGTGTGACCCACTGTACCGCCCGGTCCCAAAGGGGAAAGGACAGTGTTTGACCCATTGTGCCACCCGGTCCCAGAGGGGAAAGGACAGTGTGTGACCCACTGTACCACCTGGTCCCAGAGAGGAAAGGGCAGTGTGTGACCCACTGTACCACCCGGTCCCAGAGGGGAAAGGAGTTTGTGACCCACTGTACCACCTGGTCCCAGAGGGGAAAGGACAGTGTGTGAGCCACTTTATCACCCGGTCCCAGAGGGTAAAGGACAGTGTCTGACCCACTGTACCAACCGGTCCCAGAGGGGAAAGGACAGTGTGTGACCCACTGTACCACCTGGTCCCAGAGGGGAAAGGACAGTGTGTGACCCACTGTACCATCCGGTCCCAGAGAGGAAAGGACAGTGTGTGACCCACTGTACCACCCGGTCCCAGACGGGAAAGGACAGTGTGTGACCCACTGTACCACCCGGTCCCAGAGGGGAAAGGACGGTGTGTGATGCACTGTACCACCCGGCCCCGGAGGGGAAAGGGCAGTGTGTGAACCACTGAACCACCCGGTCCCAGAGGGGAAAGGACAGTGTGTCACCCACTGTACCACCCTGTCCCAGAGGAAAAACGACAGTGTGTGACCCACTGTACCACCCGGTCCCAGAGGGGAAAGGACAGTGTGTGACCCACTGTATCACCCTGTCCCAGAGGGGAAAGGACAGTGTGTGACCCACTGTACCACCCGGTCCCAGAGGGGAAAGGTCAGTTTGTGACCCACTGTACTACCCGGTCCCAGAGGGGAAAGGACAGTGTGTGACCCACTGTACCACCCGGTTCCAGAGGGGAAAGGACAGTGTGTGACCCACTGTACCACCCGATCCCAGGGGGGAAAGGACAGTGTGTGACTCACTGTACCACCCGGTCCCAGAGGAGAAAGGACATTGTGTGACCCACTGTACCACCCGGTCCCAGAGGGGAAAGGACAGTGAGTGACCCACTGTACCACCTGGTCCCAGAGGGGAAAGGAGAGTGTGTGACCCACTGTACCACCCGGTCCCAGAGGGGAAAGGACAGTGTGTGACCCACTGTACCACCCGGTCGCAGAGGGGAAAGGACAGTGTGTGACCCACGGTACCACCCGGTCCCAGAGGGGAAAGGACAGTGTGTGACCCACTGTACCACCCGGTCCCTGAGAGGAAAGGACAGTGTGTGACCCACTGTACCACCCGGTCCCAGAGGGGAAAGGACAGTGTGTGACCCACTGCACCACCCGGTCCCAGAGGGGAAAGAACAGTGTGTGACTCACTGTACCGCCCGGTCCCAGAGGGGAAAGAACAGTGTGTGACCCACTGTACCACCCGGTCCCAGAGGAGGAAGGACAGTGTGTGACCCACTGTACCACCCGGTCCCAGAGGAGAAGGGACAGTGTGTGACCCACTGTACCACCCGGTCCCAGAGGGGAAAGGACAGTGTTTGACCCACTGTACCACCCGGTCCCAGAGGAGAATGGACAGTGCGTGACCCACTGTACCACCCGGTCCCAGAGTGGAAAGGACAGTGTGTGACCCACTGTACCACCCGGTCCCAGAGGGGAAAGGACAGTGTGTGACCCACTGTACCACCCGGTCCCTGAGGGGAAAGGACAGTTTGTGACCCACTGTACCACCCGGTCCAAGAGGGGAAAGGACAGTGTGTGACCCACTGTACCACCCGGTCCCAGAGGAGAAGGGACAGTGTGTGACCCACCGTACCACCCGGTCCCAGAGGGGAAAGGACAGTGTTTGACCCACTGTACCACCCGGTCCCAGAGGAGAATGGACAGTGTGTGACCCACTGTACCACCCGGTCCCAGAGGGGAAAGGACAGTGTGTGACCTACTGTACCACCCGGTCCCAGAGGGGAAAGGACAGTGTGTGACCCACTGTACCACCCGGTCCCAGAGGAGAATGGACAGTGTGTGACCCACTGTACCACCCGGTCCCAGAGGGGAAAGGACAGTGTGTGACCTACTGTACCACCCGGTCCCAGAGGGGAAAGGACAGCGTGTGACCCACTGTACCACCCGGTCCCACAGGGGAAAGGACAGTGTGTGACCCACTGTACCACCCGGTCCCAGAGGGGAAAGGACAGTGTATGACCCACTGTACCACCCGGTCCCAGAGGAGTAAAGGACAGTGTGTGACCCACGGTACCACCCGGTCCCAGAGGGGAAAGGACAGTGTGTGACCCACTGTACCACCCGGTCCCTGAGAGGAAAGGACAGTGTGTGACCCACTGTACCACCCGGTCCCAGAGGGGAAAGGACAGTGTGTGACCCACTGCACCACCCGGTCCCAGAGGGGAAAGAACAGTGTGTGACTCACTGTACCGCCCGGTCCCAGAGGGGAAAGAACAGTGTGTGACCCACTGTACCACCCGGTCCCAGAGGAGGAAGGACAGTGTGTGACCCACTGTACCACCCGGTCTCAGAGGAGGAAGGACAGTGTGTGACCCACTGTACCACCCGGTCCCACAGGGGAAAGGACAGTGTGTGACCCACTGTACCACCCGGTCTCAGAGGAGGAAGGACAGTGTGTGACCCACTGTACCACGCGGTCCCAGAGGAGAAGGGACAGTGTGTGACCCACTGTACCACCCGGTCCCAGAGGGGAAAGGACAGTGTTTGACCCACTGTACCACCCGGTCCCAGAGGAGAATGGACAGTGCGTGACCCACTGTACCACCCGGTCCCAGAGGGGAAAGGACAGTGTGTGACCCACTGTACCACCCGGTCCCTGAGGGGAAAGGACAGTTTGTGACCCACTGTACCACCCGGTCCAAGAGGGGAAAGGACAGTGTGTGACCCACTGTACCACCCGGTCCCAGAGGAGAAGGGACAGTGTGTGACCCACTGTACCACCCGGTCCCAGAGGGGAAAGGACAGTGTTTGACCCACTGTACCACCCGGTCCCAGAGGAGAATGGACAGTGTGTGACCCACTGTACCACCCGGTCCCAGAGGGGAAAGGACAGTGTGTGACCTACTGTACCACCCGGTCCCAGAGGGGAAAGGACAGTGTGTGACCCACTGTACCACCCGGTCCCAGAGGAGAATGGACAGTGTGTGACCCACTGTACCACCCGGTCCCAGAGGGGAAAGGACAGTGTGTGACCTACTGTACCACCCGGTCCCAGAGGGGAAAGGACAGTGTGTGACCCACTGTACCACCCGGTCCCACAGGGGAAAGGACAGTGTGTGACCCACTGTACCACCCGGTCCCAGAGGGGAAAGGAAAGTGTATGACCCACTGTACCACCCGGTCCCAGAGGAGTAAAGGACAGTGTGTGACCCACTGTAACACCCGGTCCCAGAGGGAAAAGAACAGTGTGTGACCCACTGTACCACCTGGTCCCGGAGGCGAAAGGACAGTGTGTGACCCACTGTACCACCCGGTCCCAGAGGGGAAAGGACAGTGTGTGACCCACTGTACCACCTGGTCCCGGAGGCGAAAGGACAGTGTGTGACCCACTGTACCACCCGGTCCCAGAGGGGAAAGGACAGTGTGTGACCCATTGTACGACCTGGTCCCAGAAGAACAAGGTCAGTGTGTGACCCACTGTAAGACCCGGTCCCACAGGTGAAATGACAGTGTGTGACCCAGTGCACCACCCGGTCCCAGAGGGGAAAGGACAGTGTGTGACCCACTCTACCACCCAGTCCCACAGGGGAAAGGACAGTGTGTGACCCAGTGCACCACCCGGTCCCAGAGGGGAAAGGACAGTGTGTGACCCACCGTACCCCCCGGTCCCACAGGGGAAAGGACCGTGTGTGACCCACTGTACCACCCGGTCCCAGAGGAGAAAGGACAGTGTGTGACCCACTGTACCACCCGGTCCCAGAGGGGAAAGGACAGTGTTTGACCCACTGTACCACCTGGTCCCAGAGGGGAAAGGACAGTGTGTGACCCACTGTACCACCTGGTCCCAGAGGAGAAAGGACAGTGTGTGACCCACTGTACCACCCAGTCCCAGAGGAGAAAGGACAGTGTGTGACCCACTGCACCACCTGGTCCCAGAGGGGAAAGGACAGTGTGTGACCCACTGTACCACCTGGTCCCAGAGGGGAAAGGACAGTGTGTGACCCACTGTACCTCCCGGTCCCAGAGGGGAAAGGACAGTGTGTGACCCACTGTACCGCCTGGTCACAGAGGGGAAAGGACAGTGTGTGACCCACTGTACCGCCCGGTCCCAGAGGGGAAAGGACAGTGTGTGACCCACTGTACCGCCCAGTCCCAAAGGGGAAAGGACAGTGTGTGACCTACTGTACCACCCGGTCCCAGAGGGGAAAGGACAGTGTGTGACCCACTGTACCACCCGGTCCCACAGGGGAAAGGACAGTGTGTGACCCACTGTACCACCCGGTCCCAGAGGGGAAAGGACAGTGTATGACCCACTGTACCACCCGGTCCCAGAGGAGTAAAGGACAGTGTGTGACCCACTGTAACACCCGGTCCCAGAGGGAAAAGAACAGTGTGTGACCCACTGTACCACCTGGTCCCGGAGGCGAAAGGACAGTGTGTGACCCACTGTACCACCCGGTCCCAGAGGGGAAAGGACAGTGTGTGACCCACTGTACCACCTGGTCCCGGAGGCGAAAGGACAGTGTGTGACCCACTGTACCACCCGGTCCCAGAGGGGAAAGGACAGTGTGTGACCCATTGTACGACCTGGTCCCAGAAGAACAAGGTCAGTGTGTGACCCACTGTAAGACCCGGTCCCACAGGTGAAATGACAGTGTGTGACCCAGTGCACCACCCGGTCCCAGAGGGGAAAGGACAGTGTGTGACCCACTGTACCACCCAGTCCCACAGGGGAAAGGACAGTGTGTGACCCAGTGCACCACCCGGTCCCAGAGGGGAAAGGACAGTGTGTGACCCACCGTACCCCCCGGTCCCACAGGGGAAAGGACCGTGTGTGACCCACTGTACCACCCGGTCCCAGAGGAGAAAGGACAGTGTGTGACCCACTGTACCACCCGGTCCCAGAGGGGAAAGGACAGTGTTTGACCCACTGTACCACCTGGTCCCAGAGGGGAAAGGACAGTGTGTGACCCACTGTACCACCTGGTCCCAGAGGAGAAAGGACAGTGTGTGACCCACTGTACCACCCAGTCCCAGAGGAGAAAGGACAGTGTGTGACCCACTGCACCACCTGGTCCCAGAGGGGAAAGGACAGTGTGTGACCCACTGTACCACCTGGTCCCAGAGGGGAAAGGACAGTGTGTGACCCACTGTACCTCCCGGTCCCAGAGGGGAAAGGACAGTGTGTGACCCACTGTACCGCCTGGTCACAGAGGGGAAAGGACAGTGTGTGACCCACTGTACCGCCCGGTCCCAGAGGGGAAAGGACAGTGTGTGACCCACTGTACCGCCCGGTCCCAAAGGGGAAAGGACAGTGTTTGACCCATTGTGCCACCCGGTCCCAGAGGGGAAAGGACAGTGTGTGACCCACTGTACCACCTGGTCCCAGAGAGGAAAGGGCAGTGTGTGACCCACTGTACCACCCGGTCCCAGAGGGGAAAGGAGTGTGTGACCCACTGTACCACCTGGTCCCAGAGGGGAAAGGACAGTGTGTGAGCCACTGTATCACCCGGTCCCAGAGGGTAAAGGACAGTGTGTGACCCACTGTACCAACCGGTCCCAGAGGGGAAAGGACAGTGTGTGACCCACTGTACCACCTGGTCCCAGAGGGGAAAGGACAGTGTGTGACCCACTGTACCATCCGGTCCCAGAGAGGAAAGGACAGTGTGTGACCCACTGTACCACCCGGTCCCAGACGGGAAAGGACAGTGTGTGACCCACTGTACCACCCGGTCCCAGAGGGGAAAGGACGGTGTGTGATGCACTGTACCACCCGGCCCCGGAGGGGAAAGGGCAGTGTGTGAACCACTGAACCACCCGGTCCCAGAGGGGAAATGACAGTGTGTCACCCACTGTACCACCCTGTCCCAGAGGAAAAACGACAGTGTGTGACCCACTGTACCACCCGGTCCCAGAGGGGAAAGGACAGTGTGTGACCCACTGTATCACCCTGTCCCAGAGGGGAAAGGACAGTGTGTGACCCACTGTACCACCCGGTCCCAGAGGGGAAAGGTCAGTTTGTGACCCACTGTACTACCCGGTCCCAGAGGGGAAAGGACAGTGTGTGACCCACTGTACCACCCGGTTCCAGAGGGGAAAGGACAGTGTGTGACCCACTGTACCACCCGATCCCAGGGGGGAAAGGACAGTGTGTGACTCACTGTACCACCCGGTCCCAGAGGAGAAAGGACATTGTGTGACCCACTGTACCACCCGGTCCCAGAGGGGAAAGGACAGTGAGTGACCCACTGTACCACCTGGTCCCAGAGGGGAAAGGAGAGTGTGTGACCCACTGTACCACCCGGTCCCAGAGGGGAAAGGACAGTGTGTGACCCACTGTACCACCCGGTCGCAGAGGGGAAAGGACAGTGTGTGACCCACGGTACCACCCGGTCCCAGAGGGGAAAGGACAGTGTGTGACCCACTCTACCACCCGGTCCCAGAGGGGAAAGGACAGTGAGTGACCCACTGTACCACCTGGTCCCAGAGGGGAAAGGACAGTGTGTGACCCACTGTACCACCCGGTCCCTGAGAGGAAAGGACAGTGTGTGACCCACTGTACCACCCGGTCCCAGAGGGGAAAGGACAGTGTGTGACCCACTGCACCATCCGGTCCCAGAGGGGAAAGAACAGTGTGTGACTCACTGTACCGCCCGGTCCCAGAGGGGAAAGAACAGTGTGTGACCCACTGTACCACCCGGTCCCAGAGGAGGAAGGACAGTGTGTGACCCACTGTACCACCCGGTCTCAGAGGAGGAAGGACAGTGTGTGACCCACTGTACCACCTGGTCCCGGAGGCGAAAGGACAGTGTGTGACCCACTGTACCACCCGGTCCCAGAGGAGGAAGGACAGTGTGTGACCCACTGTACCACCCGGTCTCAGAGGAGGAAGGACAGTGTGTGACCCACTGTACCACCCGGTCCCAGAGGAGAAGGGACAGTGTGTGACCCACTGTACCACCCGGTCCCAGAGGGGAAAGGACAGTGTTTGACCCACTGTACCACCCGGTCCCAGAGGAGAATGGACAGTGCGTGACCCACTGTACCACCCGGTCCCAGAGTGGAAAGGACAGTGTGTGACCCACTGTACCACCCGGTCCCAGAGGGGAAAGGACAGTGTGTGACCCACTGTACCACCCGGTCCAAGAGGGGAAAGGACAGTGTGTGACCCACTGTACCACCCGGTCCCAGAGGAGAAGGGACAGTGTGTGACCCACTGTACCACCCGGTCCCAGAGGGGAAAGGACAGTGTTTGACCCACTGTACCACCCGGTCCCAGAGGAGAATGGACAGTGTGTGACCCACTGTACCACCCGGTCCCAGAGGGGAAAGGACAGTGTGTGACCTACTGTACCACCCGGTCCCAGAGGGGAAAGGACAGTGTGTGACCCACTGTACCACCCGGTCCCAGAGGAGAATGGACAGTGTGTGACCCACTGTACCACCCGGTCCCAGAGGGGAAAGGACAGTGTGTGACCTACTGTACCACCCGGTCCCAGAGGGGAAAGGACAGTGTGTGACCCACTGTACCACCCGGTCCCACAGGGGAAAGGACAGTGTGTGACCCACTGTACCACCCGGTCCCACAGGGGAAAGGACAGTGTGTGACCCACTGTACCACCCGGTCCCAGAGGGGAAAGGACAGTGTATGACCCACTGTACCACCCGGTCCCAGAGGAGTAAAGGACAGTGTGTGACCCACTGTACCACCTGGTCCCGGAGGCGAAAGGACAGTGTGTGACCCACTGTACCACCCGGTCCCAGAGGGGAAAGGACAGTGTGTGACCCACTGTACCACCTGGTCCCGGAGGCGAAAGGACAGTGTGTGACCCACTGTACCACCCGGTCCCAGAGGGGAAAGGACAGTGTGTGACCCATTGTACGACCTGGTCCCAGAAGAACAAGGTCAGTGTGTGACCCACTGTAAGACCCGGTCCCACAGGTGAAATGACAGTGTGTGACCCAGTGCACCACCCGGTCCCAGAGGGGAAAGGACAGTGTGTGACCCACTGTACCACCCAGTCCCACAGGGGAAAGGACAGTGTGTGACCCAGTGCACCACCCGGTCCCAGAGGGGAAAGGACAGTGTGTGACCCACCGTACCCCCCGGTCCCACAGGGGAAAGGACCGTGTGTGACCCACTGTACCACCCGGTCCCAGAGGAGAAAGGACAGTGTGTGACCCACTGTACCACCTGGTCCCAGAGGGGAAAGGACAGTGTGTGACCCACTGTACCACCTGGTCCCAGAGGAGAAAGGACAGTGTGTGACCCACTGTACCACCCAGTCCCAGAGGGGAAAGGACAGTGTGTCACCCACTGTACCACCCGGTCCCAGAGGGGAAAGGACAGTGTTTGACCCACTGTACCACCTGGTCCCAGAGGGGAAAGGACAGTGTGTGACCCACTGTACCACCTGGTCCCAGAGGAGAAAGGACAGTGTGTGACCCACTGTACCACCCAGTCCCAGAGGAGAAAGGACAGTGTGTGACCCACTGCACCACCTGGTCCCAGAGGGGAAAGGACAGTGTGTGACCCACTGTACCACCTGGTCCCAGAGGGGAAAGGACAGTGTGTGACCCACTGTACCTCCCGGTCCCAGAGGGGAAAGGACAGTGTGTGACCCACTGTACCGCCTGGTCACAGAGGGGAAAGGACAGTGTGTGACCCACTGTACCGCCCGGTCCCAGAGGGGAAAGGACAGTGTGTGACCCACTGTACCGCCCGGTCCCAAAGGGGAAAGGACAGTGTTTGACCCATTGTGCCACCCGGTCCCAGAGGGGAAAGGACAGTGTGTGACCCACTGTACCACCTGGTCCCAGAGAGGAAAGGGCAGTGTGTGACCCACTGTACCACCCGGTCCCAGAGGGGAAAGGAGTGTGTGACCCACTGTACCACCTGGTCCCAGAGGGGAAAGGACAGTGTGTGAGCCACTGTATCACCCGGTCCCAGAGGGTAAAGGACAGTGTGTGACCCACTGTACCAACCGGTCCCAGAGGGGAAAGGACAGTGTGTGACCCACTGTACCACCTGGTCCCAGAGGGGAAAGGACAGTGTGTGACCCACTGTACCATCCGGTCCCAGAGAGGAAAGGACAGTGTGTGACCCACTGTACCACCCGGTCCCAGACGGGAAAGGACAGTGTGTGACCCACTGTACCACCCGGTCCCAGAGGGGAAAGGACGGTGTGTGATGCACTGTACCACCCGGCCCCGGAGGGGAAAGGGCAGTGTGTGAACCACTGAACCACCCGGTCCCAGAGGGGAAAGGACAGTGTGTCACCCACTGTACCACCCTGTCCCAGAGGAAAAACGACAGTGTGTGACCCACTGTACCACCCGGTCCCAGAGGGGAAAGGACAGTGTGTGACCCACTGTATCACCCTGTCCCAGAGGGGAAAGGACAGTGTGTGACCCACTGTACCACCCGGTCCCAGAGGGGAAAGGTCAGTTTGTGACCCACTGTACTACCCGGTCCCAGAGGGGAAAGGACAGTGTGTGACCCACTGTACCACCCGGTTCCAGAGGGGAAAGGACAGTGTGTGACCCACTGTACCACCCGATCCCAGGGGGGAAAGGACAGTGTGTGACTCACTGTACCACCCGGTCCCAGAGGAGAAAGGACATTGTGTGACCCACTGTACCACCCGGTCCCAGAGGGGAAAGGACAGTGAGTGACCCACTGTACCACCTGGTCCCAGAGGGGAAAGGAGAGTGTGTGACCCACTGTACCACCCGGTCCCAGAGGGGAAAGGACAGTGTGTGACCCACTGTACCACCCGGTCCCAGAGGGGAAAGGACAGTGTGTGACCCACGGTACCACCCGGTCCCAGAGGAGTAAAGGACAGTGTGTGACCCACTGTACCACCCGGTCCCAGAGGGGAAAGGACAGTGTGTGACCCACTGTACCACCCGGTCCCAGAGGGGAAAGGACAGTGTGTGACCCACTGTACCACCCGGTCGCAGAGGGGAAAGGACAGTGTGTGACCCACGGTACCACCCGGTCCCAGAGGGGAAAGGACAGTGTGTGACCCACTCTACCACCCGGTCCCAGAGGGGAAAGGACAGTGAGTGACCCACTGTACCACCTGGTCCCAGAGGGGAAAGGACAGTGTGTGACCCACTGTACCACCCGGTCGCAGAGGGGAAAGGACAGTGTGTGACCCACTGTACCACCCGGTCCCAGAGGGGAAAGGACGGTGTGTGATGCACTGTACCACCCGGCCCCGGAGGGGAAAGGGCAGTGTGTGAACCACTGAACCACCCGGTCCCAGAGGGGAAAGGACAGTGTGTCACCCACTGTACCACCCTGTCCCAGAGGAAAAACGACAGTGTGTGACCCACTGTACCACCCGGTCCCAGAGGGGAAAGGACAGTGTGTGACCCACTGTATCACCCTGTCCCAGAGGGGAAAGGACAGTGTGTGACCCACTGTACCACCCGGTCCCAGAGGGGAAAGGTCAGTTTGTGACCCACTGTACTACCCGGTCCCAGAGGGGAAAGGACAGTGTGTGACCCACTGTACCACCCGGTTCCAGAGGGGAAAGGACAGTGTGTGACCCACTGTACCACCCGATCCCAGGGGGGAAAGGACAGTGTGTGACTCACTGTACCACCCGGTCCCAGAGGAGAAAGGACATTGTGTGACCCACTGTACCACCCGGTCCCAGAGGGGAAAGGACAGTGAGTGACCCACTGTACCACCTGGTCCCAGAGGGGAAAGGAGAGTGTGTGACCCACTGTACCACCCGGTCCCAGAGGGGAAAGGACAGTGTGTGACCCACTGTACCACCCGGTCCCAGAGGGGAAAGGACAGTGTGTGACCCACGGTACCACCCGGTCCCAGAGGAGTAAAGGACAGTGTGTGACCCACTGTACCACCCGGTCCCAGAGGGGAAAGGACAGTGTGTGACCCACTGTACCACCCGGTCCCAGAGGGGAAAGGACAGTGTGTGACCCACTGTACCACCCGGTCGCAGAGGGGAAAGGACAGTGTGTGACCCACGGTACCACCCGGTCCCAGAGGGGAAAGGACAGTGTGTGACCCACTCTACCACCCGGTCCCAGAGGGGAAAGGACAGTGAGTGACCCACTGTACCACCTGGTCCCAGAGGGGAAAGGACAGTGTGTGACCCACTGTACCACCCGGTCGCAGAGGGGAAAGGACAGTGTGTGACCCACGGTACCACCCGGTCCCAGAGCGGAAAGGACAGTGTGTGACCCACTGTACCACCCGGTCCCAGAGGGGAAAGGACAGTGTGTGACCCACTGTACCACCCGGTCCCAGAGGGGAAAGGTCAGTGTGTGACCCACTGTACCACCCGGTCCCAGAGGGGAAAGGACAGTGTGTGACCCACTGTACCACCCGGTCCCAGAGGAACAAGCATAGTGTGTGACCCACTGTACCACCCGGTCCCAGAGGGGAAAGGACAGTGTGTGACCCACTGTACCACCCGGTCGCAGCGGGGAAAGGACAGTGTGTGACCCACTGTACCACCCGGTCCCAGGGGGGAAAGGACAGTGTGTGACCCACTGTACCACCTGGTCCCAGAGGGGAAAGGACAGTGTGTGACCCACTGTACCACTCGGTCCCACAGGGGAAAGGACAGTGTGTGACCCACTGTACCACCCTGTCCCAGAGGAGTAAAGGACAGTGTGTGACCCACTGTAACACCCGGTCCCAGAGGGAAAAGAACAGTGTGTGACCCACTGTACCACCTGGTCCCGGAGGCGAAAGGACAGTGTGTGACCCACTGTACGACCTGGTCCCAGAAGAACAAGGTCAGTGTGTGACCCACTGTACCACCCGGTCCCACAGGTGAAAGGACAGTGTGTGACCCAGTGCACCACCCGGTCCCAGAGGGGAAAGGACAGTGTGTGACCCACTGTACCACCCGGTCCCACAGGGGAAAGGACAGTGTGTGACCCAGTGCACCACCCGGTCCCAGAGGGGAAAGGACAGTGTGTGACCCACCGTACCACCCGGTCCCACAGGGGAAAGGACCGTGTGTGACCCACTGTACCACCCGGTCCCAGAGGGGAAAGGACAGTGTGTGACCCAGTGTACTACCCGGTCCCAGAGGAGAAAGGACAGTGTGTGACCCACTGTACCACCCGGTCCCAGAGGGGAAAGGACAGTGTTTGACCCACTGTAACACCTGGTCCCAGAGGGGAAAGGACAGTCTGTGACCCACTCTACCACCCGGTCCCAGAGGTGAAAGGACAGTGTGTGACCCACTGTAGCACCCGATCCCAGGGAGGAAAAGAGAGTGTGTGACCCACTGTACCAACCGGTCCCAGAGGGGAAAGGACAGTGTGTGACCCACTGTACCACCTGGTCCCAGAGGGGAAAGGACAGTGTGTGACCCACTGTACCACCCGGTCCCAGAGGGGATAGGACAGTGTATGACCCACTGTACCACCCGGTCCCAGAGGGGAAAGGACAGTGTGTGACCCACTGTACCACCTGGTCCCAGAGGGGAAAGGACAGTGTGTGACCCACTGTACCTCCCGGTCCCAGAGGGGAAAGGACAGTGTGTGACCCACTGTACCACCCGGTCCCAGAGGGGAAAGGACCGTGTGTGCCCCACTCTACCACCCCGTCCCAGAGGGGAAAGGACAATGTGTGACCCACTGTATCACCCGGTCCCAGAGGGGAAAGGACAGTGTATCACCCACTGTACCACCCGGTCCCAGAGGGGAAAGGACAGTGTGTGACCCACTGTACCACCCGGTCCCAGAGGGGAAAGGTCAGTGTGTGACCCACTGTACCACCCGGTCCCAGAGGGGAAAGGACAGTGTGTGACCCACTGTACCACCCGGTCGCAGAGGGGAAAGGACAGTGTGTGACCCACGGTACCACCCGGTCCCAGAGGGGAAAGGAAAGTGTGTGACCCACTGTAGCACCACGTCCCAGGGAGGAAAGGACAGTGTGTGACCCACTGTACCAAGCGGTCCCAGAGGGGAAAGGACAGTGTGTGACCCACTGTACCACCTGGTCCCAGAGGGGAAAGGACAGTGTGTGACCCACTGTACCACTCGGTCCCAGAAGGGAAACGACAGTGTGTGACTCACTGTACCACCCGGTCCCAGAGGGGAAAGGACAGTGTGTGACCCACTGTACCACCCGGTCCCAGAGAGGAAAGGACAGTTTGTGACCCACTGTACCACCTGGTCCCAGAAGAACAAGGTCAGTGTGTGACCCACTGTACCACCCGGTCCCAGAGGAGAAGGGACAGTGTTTGACCCACTGTACCACCCGGTCCCAGAGGAGAATGGACAGTGTGTGACCCACTGTATCACCCGGTCCCAGAAGGGAAAGGACAGTGTGTGACCCACTGTACCACCCGGTCCCTGAGGGGAGAGGACAGTGTGTGACCCACTGTACCACCCGGTCCCAGAGGAGTAAAGGACAGTGTGTGACCCACTGTACCACCCGGTCCCAGAGGGGAAAGGACAGTGTGTGACCCACTGTACCACCCGGTCCCAGAGGGGAAAGGACAGTGTGTGACCCACTGTACGACCTGGTCCCAGAAGAACAAGGTCAGTGTGTGACCCACTGTACCACCCGGTCCCAGAGGAGAAGGGACAGTGTGTGACCCACTGTACCACCCGGTCCCAGAGGGGAAAGGACAGTGTTTGACCCACTGTACCACCCGGTCCCAGAGGAGAATGGACAGTGTGTGACCCACTGTATCACCCGGTCCCAGAAGGGAAAGAACAGTGTGTGACCCACTGTACCACCCGATCCCTGAGGGGAAAGGACAGTTTGTGACCCACTGTACCACCCGGTCCCAGAGGGGAAAGGACAGTGTGTGACCCACTGTACCACCCGGTCCCAGAGGGGAAAGGACAGTGTGTGACCCACTGTACCACCCGGTCCCAGAGCGGAAAGGACAGTGTGTGACCTACTGTACCACCCGGTCCCAGAGGGGAAAGGACAGTGTGTGACCCACTGTTCCACCCGGTCCCAGAGGGGAAAGGACAGTGTGTGACCCACTGTACCACCCGGTCCCAGAGGAGTAAAGGACAGTGTGTGACCCACTGTAACACCCGGTCCCAGAGGGGAAAGGACAGTGTGTGACCCACTGTACCACCTGGTCCCAGAGGGGAAAGGACAGTGTGTGACCCACTGTATCACCCGGTCCCAGAGGGGAATGGACAGTCTGTAACCCACTGTACCACCTGGTCCCAGAGGGGAAAGATCAGTGTGTGACCCACTGTACAACCCGGTCCCAGAGGGGAAAGGACAGTGTGTGACCCACTGTACCACCCGGTCACAGAGGGGAAAGGACAGTGTGTGACCCACTGTACCACCCGGTCCCAGGGGGGAAAGGACAGTGTGTGACTCACTGTACCACCCGGTCCCAGAGGGGAAAGGACAGTGTGTGACCCACTGTACCACCCGGTCCCTGAGAGGAAAGGACAGTGTGTGACCCACTGTACCACCCGGTCCCAGAGGGGAAAGGACAGTGTGTGACCCACTGCACCACCCGGTCCCAGAGGGGAAAGAACAGTGTGTGACTCAGTGTACCGCCCGGTCCCAGAGGGGAAAGAACAGTGTGTGACCCACTGTACCACCCGGTCCCAGAGGAGGAAGGACAGTGTGTGACCCACTGTACCACCCGGTCTCAGAGGAGGAAGGACAGTGTGTGACCCACTGTACCACCCGGTCCCAGAGGAGAAGGGACAGTGTGTCACCCACTGTACCACCCGGTCCCAGAGGGGAAAGGACAGTGTGTGACCCACTGTACCACCTGGTCCCAGAGGGGAAAGGACAGTGTGTGACCCACTGTACCTCCCGGTCCCAGAGGGGAAAGGACAGTGTGTGACCCACTGTACCGCCTGGTCACAGAGGGGAAAGGACAGTGTGTGACCCACTGTACCGCCCGGTCCCAGAGGGGAAAGGACAGTGTGTGACCCACTGTACCGCCCGGTCCAAAAGGGGAAAGGACAGTGTTTGACCCATTGTGCCACCCGGTCCCAGAGGGGAAAGGACAGTGTGTGACCCACTGTACCACCTGGTCCCAGAGAGGAAAGGGCAGTGTGTGACCCACTGTACCACCCGGTCCCAGAGGGGAAAGGAGTGTGTGACCCACTGTACCACCTGGTCCCAGAGGGGAAAGGACAGTGTGTGAGCCACTGTATCACCCGGTCCCAGAGGGTAAAGGACAGTGTGTGACCCACTGTACCACCCAGTCCCAGAGGGGAAAGGACAGTGTGTGACCCACTGTACCACCTGGTCCCAGAGGGGAAAGGACAGTGTGTGACCCACTGTACCATCCGGTCCCAGAGAGGAAAGGACAGTGTGTGACCCACTGTACCACCCGGTCCCAGACGGGAAAGGACAGTGTGTGACCCACTGTACCACCCGGTCCCAAAGGGGAAAGGACGGTGTGTGACGCACTGTACCACCCGGCCCCGGAGGGGAAAGGGCAGTGTGTGAACCACTGAACCACCCGGTCCCAGAGGGGAAAGGACAGTGTGTGACCCACTGTACCACCCTGTCCCAGAGGAAAAACGACAGTGTGTGACCCACTGTACCACCCGGTCCCAGAGGGGAAAGGACAATGTGTGACCCACTGTATCACCCGGTCCCAGAGGGGAAAGGGCAGTGTGTGACCCACTGTACCACCCAGTCCCAGAGGGGAAAGGACAGTGTGTGACCCACTGTACCACCCGGTCCCAGAGGGGAAAGGTCAGTTTGTGACCCACTGTACCACCCGGTCCCAGAGGAACAAGTACAGTGTGTGACCCACTGTACTACCCGGTCCCAGAGGGGAAAGGACAGTGTGTGACCCACTGTACCACCCGGTTCCAGAGGGGAAAGGACAGTGTGTGACCCACTGTACCACCCGATCCCAGGGGGGAAAGGACAGTGTGTGACTCACTGTACCACCCGGTCCCAGAGGAGAAAGGACATTGTGTGACCCACTGTACCACCCGGTCCCAGAGGGGAAAGGACAGTGAGTGACCCACTGTACCACCTGGTCCCAGAGGGGAAAGGAGAGTGTGTGACCCACTGTACCACCCGGTCCCAGAGGGGAAAGGACAGTGTGTGACCCACTGTACCAACCGGTCCGAGAGGGGAAAGGACAGTGTGTGACCCACTGTACCACCTGGTCCCAGAGGGGAAAGGTCAGTGTGTGACCCACTGTACCACCCGGTCCCAGAGGGGAAAGGACAGTGTGTGACCCACTGTACCACCCGGTCCCAGAGGAACAAGTACAGTGTGTGACCCACTGTACCACCTGGTCCCAGAGGGGAAAGAACAGTGTGTGACCCACTGTACTACCCGGTCCCAGAGGGGAAAGGACAGTGTGTGACCCACTGTGCCATACGGTCCCAGAGGGGAAAGAACAGTGTGTGACCCACTGTACCACCCGGTCCCAGAGGGGAAAGGACAGTGTGTGACCCACTGTACCTCCCAGTCTCAGAGGGGAAAGGACAGTGTGTGACCCACTGTGCCATACGGTCCCAGAGGGGAAAGAACAGTGTGTGACCCACTGTACCACCCGGTCCCAGAGGGGAAAGGACAGTGTGTGACCCACTGTACCACCTGGTCCCAGAGGGGAAAGGACAGTGTGTGACCCACTGTACCTCCCGGTCCCAGAGGGGAAAGGACAGTGTGTGACCCACTGTACCACCCGGTCCCAGAGGGGAAAGGACCGTGTGTGACCCACTCTACCACCCCGTCCCAGAGGGGAAAGGACAATGTGTGACCCACTGTATCACCCGGTCCCAGAGGGGAAAGGACAGTGTATCACCCACTGTACCACCCGGTCCCAGAGGGGAAAGGACAGTGTGTGACCCACTGTACCACCCGGTCCCAGAGGGGAAAGGTCAGTGTGTGACCCACTGTACCACCCGGTCCCAGAGGGGAAAGGACAGTGTGTGACCCACTGTACCACCCGGTCGCAGAGGGGAAAGGACAGTGTGTGACCCACGGTACCACCCGGTCCCAGAGGGGAAAGGAAAGTGTGTGACCCACTGTACCACTCGGTCCCACAGGGGAAAGGACAGTGTGTGACCCACTGTACCACTCGGTCCCACAGGGGAAAGGACAGTGTGTGACCCACTGTACCACCCGGTCCCAGAGGAGTAAAGGACAGTGTGTGACCCACTGGAGCACCCGGTCCCAGAGGGAAAAGAACAGTGTGTGACCCACTGTACCACCTGGTCCCGGAGGCGAAAGGACAGTGTGTGACCCACTGTACGACCTGGTCCCAGAAGAACAAGGTCAGTGTGTGACCCACTGTACCAACCGGTCCCACAGGTGAAAGGACAGTGTGTGACCCAGTGCACCACCCGGTCCCAGAGGGGAAAGGACCGTGTGTGACCCAGTGCACCACCCGGTCCCAGAGGGGAAAGGACAGTGTGTGACCCACCGTACCACCCGGTCCCACAGGGGAAAGGACCGTGTGTGACCCACTGTACCACCCGGTCCCAGAGGGGAAAGGACAGTGTGTGACCCAGTGTACCACCCGGTCCCAGAGGAGAAAGGACAGTGTGTGACCCACTGTACCACCCGGTCCCAGAGGGGAAAGGACAGTGTTTGACCCACTGTAACACCTGGTCCCAGAGGGGAAAGGACAGTGTGTGACCCACTGTACCACCCGGTCCCAGAGGTGAAAGGACAGTGTGTGACCCACTGTAGCACCCGATCCCAGGGAGGAAAAGAGAGTGTGTGACCCACTGTACCAACCGGTCCCAGAGGGGAAAGGACAGTGTGTGACCCACTGTACCACCTGGTCCCAGAGGAGAATGGACAGTGTGTGACCCACTGTACCACTCAGTCCCAGAGGTGAAAGGACAGTGTGTGACCCACTGTACCACCCGGTCCCAGAGGGGAAAGGACAGTGTATGACCCACTGTACCACCCGGTCCCAGAGGGGAAAGGACAGTGTGTGACCCACTGTACCACCTGGTCCCAGAGGGGAAAGGACAGTGTGTGACCCACTGTACCTCCCGGTCCCAGAGGGGAAAGGACAGTGTGTGACCCACTGTACCACCCGGTCCCAGAGGCGAAAGGACCGTGTGTGACCCACTCTACCACCCCGTCCCAGAGGGGAAAGGACAATGTGTGACCCACTGTATCACCCGGTCCCAGAGGGGAAAGGACAGTGTATCACCCACTGTACCACCCGGTCCCAGAGGGGAAAGGACAGTGTGTGACCCACTGTACCACCCGGTCCCAGAGGGGAAAGGTCAGTGTGTGACCCACTGTACCACCCGGTCCCAGAGGGGAAAGGACAGTGTGTGACCCACTGTACCACCCGGTCGCAGAGGGGAAAGGACAGTGTGTGACCCACGGTACCACCCGGTCCCAGAGGGGAAAGGAAAGTGTGTGACCCACTGTAGCACCAGGTCCCAGGGAGGAAAGGACAGTGTGTGACCCACTGTACCAAGCGGTCCCAGAGGGGAAAGGACAGTGTGTGACCCACTGTACCACCTGGTCCCAGAGGGGAAAGGACAGTGTGTGACCCACTGTACCACCCGGTCCCAGAAGGGAAACGACAGTGTGTGACTCACTGTACCACCCGCTCCCAGAGGGGAAAGAACAGTGTGTGACCCACTGTCCCACCCGGTCCCAGAGGAGGAAGGACAGTGTGTGACACACTGTACCACCCGGTCTCAGAGGAGGAAGGACAGTGTGTGACACACTGTACCACCCGTTCCCAGAGGGGAAAGGACAGTGTTTGACCCACTGTACCACCCGGTCCCAGAGGAGAATGGACAGTGTGTGACCCACTGTATCACCCGGTCCCAGAAGGGAAAGGACAGTGTGTGACCCACTGTACCACCCGGTCCCAGAGGGGAAAGGACAGTGTGTGACCCACTGTACCACCCGGTCCCAGAGGGGAAAGGACAGTGTGTGACCCACTGTACCACCCGGTCCCAGAGGGGAAAGGACAGTGTGTGACCTACTGTACCACCCGGTCCAGAGGGGAAAGGACAGTGTGTGACCCACTGTACCACCCGGTCCCAGAGGGGAAAGGACAGTGTGTGACCCACTGTACCACCCGGTCCCAGAGGAGTAAAGGACAGTGTGTGACCCACTGTAACACCCGGTCCCAGAGGGGAAAGGACAGTGTGTGACCCACTGTACCACCCGGTCCCACAGGGGAAAGGACAGTGTGTGACCCACTGTACCACCCGGTCCCACAGGGGAAAGGACAGTGTGTGACCCACTGTACCACCCGGTCCCAGAGGGGAAAGGACAGTGTGTGACCCACTGTACCACCCGGTCCCAGAGGAGTAAAGGACAGTGTGTGATCCACTGTAACACCCGGTCCCAGAGGGGAAAGGACAGTGTGTGACCCACTGTACCACCTGGTCCCAGAGGAGGAAGGACAGTGTGTGACCCACGGTACCACCCGGTCCCAGAGGGGAAAGGACAGTGTGTGACCCACTCTACCACCTGGTCCCGGAGGCGAAAGGACAGTGTGTGACCCACTGTACCACCCGGTCCCAGAGGGGAAAGGACAGTGTGTGACCCACTGTACCACCCGGTCCCAGAGGGGAAAGGACAGTGTGTGACCCACTGTACGACCTGGTCCCAGAAGAACAAGGTCAGTGTGTGACCCATTGTACCACTCGGTCCCAGAGGTGAAAGGACAGTGTGTGACCCACTGTACCACCCGGTCCCAGAGGGGAAAGAACACTGTGTGACCCACTCTACCACCCGGTCCCAGAGGAGGAAGGACAGTGTGTGACCCACTGTACCACCCGGTCTCAGAGGAGGAAGGACAGTGTGTGACCCACTGTACCACCCGGTCCCAGAGGAGAATGGACAGTGTGTGACCCACTGTACCACCCGGTCCCAGAGGGGAAAGGACAGTGTTTGACCCACTGTACCACTCGGTCCCAGCGGAGAATGGACAGTGTGTGACCCACTGTACCACCCGGTCCCAGAGGGGAATGGACAGTGTGTGACCCACTCTACCACCCAGTCCCTGAGGGGAAAGGACAGTTTGTGACCCACTGTACCACCCGGTCCCAGAGGGGAAAGGACAGTGTGTGACCCACTGTACCACCCGGTCCCAGAGGGGAAAGGACAGTGTGTGACCTACTGTACCACCCGGTCCCAGAGGGGAAAGGACAGTGTGTGACCCACTGTACCACTCGGTCCCACAGGGGAAAGGACAGTGTGTGACCCACTGTAACACCCTGTCCCAGAGGGAAAGGAACAGTGTGTGACCCACTGTACCACCTGGTCCCGGAGGTGAAAGGACAGTGTGTGACCCACTGTACGACCTGGTCCCAGAAGAACAAGGTCAGTGTGTGACCCACTGTACCACCCGGTCCCACAGGTGAAAGGACAGTGTGTGACCCAGTGCACCACCCGGTCCCAGAGGGCAAAGGACAGTGTGTGACCCACCGTACCACCCGGTCCCACAGGGGAAAGGACCGTGTGTGACCCACTGTACCACCCGGTCCCAGAGGGGAAAGGACAGTGTGTGACCCAGTGTACCACCCGGTCCCAGAGGAGAAAGGACAGTGTGTGACCCACTGTACCACCGGGTCCCAGAGGGGAAAGGACAGTGTTTGACCCACTGTAACACCTGGTCCCAGAGGGGAAAGGACAGTGTGTGACCCACTCTACCACCCGGGCCCAGAGGTGAAAGGACAGTGTGTGACCCACTGTAGCACCCGATCCCAGGGAGGAAAAGAGAGTGTGTGACCCACTGTACCAACCGGTCCCAGAGGGGAAAGGACAGTGTGTGACCCACTGTACCACCTGGTCCCAGAGGGGAAAGGACAGTGTGTGACCCACTGTACCACCCGGTCCCAGAGGGGAAAGGACAGTGTGTGACCCACTGTACCACCCGGTCCCACAGGGGAAAGGACAGTGTGTGACCCACTGTACCTCCCGGTCCCAGAGGGGAAAGGACAGTGTGTGACCCACTGTACCACCCGGTCCCAGAGGGGAAAGGACCGTGTGTGACCCACTCCACCACCCCTTCCCAGAGGGGAAAGGACAATGTGTGACCCACTGTATCACCCGGTCCCAGAGGGGAAAGGACAGTGTGTCACCCACTGTACCACCCGGTCCCAGAGGGGAAAGGACAGTGTGTGACCCAGTGTACCACCCGGCCCCAGAGGGGAAAGGACAGTGTGTGACCCACTGTACCACCCGGTCGCAGAGGGGAAAGGACAGTGTGTGACCCACGGTACCACCCGGTCCCAGAGGGGAAAGGAAAGTGTGTGACCCACTGTAGCACCAGGTCCCAGGGAGGAAAGGACAGTGTGTGACCCACTGTACCAACCGGTCCCAGAGGGGAAAGGACAGTGTGTGACCCACTGTACCACCTGGTCCCAGAGGGGAAAGGACAGTGTGTGACCCACTGTATCACCCGGTCCCAGAAGGGAAACGACAGTGTGTGACTCACTGTACCACCAGCTCCCAGAGGGGAAAGGACAGTGTGTGACCCACTGTACCACCCGGTCCCAGAGGGGAAAGGACAGTGTGTGACCCACTGTATCACCCGGTCCCAGAGGGGAATGGACAGTGTGTGACCCACTGTACCACCTGGTCCCAGAGGGGAAAGGAGAGTGTGTGACCCACTGTACCACCCGGTCACAGAGGGGAAAGGACAGTGTGTGACCCACTGTACCACCTGGTCCCAGAGGGGAAAGGAGAGTGTGTGACCCACTGTACCACCCGGTCCCAGGGGGGAAAGGACAGTGTGTGACCCACTGTACCACCCGGTCCCAGAGGGGAAAGGACAGTGTGTGACCCACTGTACCACCCGGTCACAGAGGGGAAAGGACAGTGTGTGACCCACTGTACCACCCGGTCCCAGGGGGGAAAGGACAGTGTGTGACTCACTGTACCACCCGGTCCCAGAGGGGAAAGGACAGTGTGTGACCCACTGTACCACCCGGTCCCTGAGAGGAAAGGACAGTGTGTGACCCACTGTACCACCCGGTCCCAGAGGGGAAAGGACACTGTGTGACCCACTGCACCACCCGGTCCCAGAGGGGAAAGAACAGTGTGTGACTCACTGTACCGCCCGGTCCCAGAGGGGAAAGAACAGTGTGTGACCCACTGTACCACCCGGTCCCAGAGGAGGAAGGACAGTGTGTGACCCACTGTACCACCCGGTCCCAGAGGAGGAAGGACAGTGTGTGACCCACTGTACCACCCGGTCTCAGAGGAGGAAGGACAGTGTGTGACCCACTGTACCACCCGGTCCCAGAGGAGAAGGGACAGTGTGTGACCCACTGCACCACCCGGTCCCAGAGGGGAAAGGACAGTGTTTGACCCACTGTACCACCCGGTCCCAGAGGAGAATGGACAGTGTGTGACCCACTGTACCACCCGGTCCCAGAGGGGAAAGGACAGTGTGTGACCCACTGTACCACCCAGGCGCACAGGAGAATGGACAGTGTGTGACCCACTGTACCACCCGGTCCCAGAGGGGAAAGGACAGTGTGTGATCTACTGTACCACCCGGTCCCAGAGGGGAAAGGACAGTGTGTGACCCACTGTACCACCCGGTCCCACAGGGGAAAGGACAGTGTGTGACCCACTGTACCACCCGGTCCCAGAGGGGAAAGGACAGTGTATGACCCACTGTACCACCTGGTCCCAGAGGGGAAAGGACAGTGTGTGACCCACTGTACCTCCCGGTCCCAGAGGGGAAAGGACAGTGTGTGACCCACTGTACCATCCGGTCCCAGAGGGGAAAGGACCGTGTGTGACCCACTCTCCCACCCCGTCCCAGAGGGGAAAGGACAATGTGTGACCCACTGTATCACCCGGTCCCAGAGGGGAAAGGACAGTGTGTCACCCACTGTACCACCCGGTCCCAAAGGGGAAAGGACAGTGTGTGACCCACTGTACCACCCGGTCCCAGAGGGGAAAGGTCAGTGTGTGACCCACTGTACCACCCGGTCCCAGAGGAGAATGGACAGTGTGTGACCCACTGTACCACCCGGTCCCAGAGTGGAAAGGACAGTGTGTGACCCACTGTACCACCCGGTCCCAGAGGGGAAAGGACAGTGTGTGACCCACTGTACCACCCGGTCCCAGAGGAGAAGGGACAGTGTGTGACCCACCGGACCACCCGGTCCCAGAGGGGAAAGGACAGTGTTTGACCCACTGTACCACCCGGTCCCAGAGGAGAATGGACAGTGTGTGACCCACTGTACCACCCGGTCCCAGAGGGGAAAGGACAGTGTGTGACCTACTGTACCACCCGGTCCCAGAAGAACAAGGTCAGTGTGTGACCCACTGTGAGACCCGGTCCCACAGGTGAAAGGACAGTGTGTGACCCAGTGCACCACCCGGTCCCAGAGGGGAAAGGACAGTGTGTGACCCACTGTACCACCCAGTCCCACAGGGGAAAGGACAGTGTGTGACCCACTGACCCACCCGGTCCCAGAGGGGAAAGGACAGTGTGTGACCCACTGTACCACCCGGTCCCAGAGGGGAAAGGACCGTGTCTGACCCACTCTACCACCCCGTCCCAGAGGGGAAAGGTCAGTGTGTGACCCACTGTACCACCCGGTCCCAGAGGGGAAAGGACAGTGTGTGACCCACTGTACCACCCGGTTCCAGAGGGGAAAGGACCGTGTCTGACCCACTGTACCACCCGATCCCAGGGGGGAAAGGACAGTGTGTGACTCACTGTACCACCCGGTCCCAGAGGAGAAAGGACATTGTGTGACCCACTGTACCACCCGGTCCCAGAGGGGAAAGGACAGTGAGTGACCCACTGTACCACCTGGTCCCAGAGGGGAAAGGAGAGTGTGTGACCCACTGTACCACCCGGTCCCAGAGGGGAAAGGACAGTGTGTGACCCACTGTACCACCCGGTCGCAGAGGGGAAAGGACAGTGTGTGACCCACGGTACCACCCGGTCCCAGAGGGGAAAGGACAGTGTGTGACCCACTCTACCACCCGGTCCCAGAGGGGAAAGGACAGTGAGTGACCCACTGTACCACCTGGTCCCAGAGGGGAAAGGACAGTGTGTGACCCACTGTACCACCCGGTCGCAGAGGGGAAAGGACAGTGTGTGACCCACGGTACCACTCGGTCCCAGAGGGGAAAGGACAGTGTGTGACCCACTGTAGCACCCGATCCCAGGGAGGAAAAGACAGTGTGTGACCCACTGTACCAACCGGTCCGAGAGGGGAAAGGACAGTGTGTGACCCACTGTACCACCTGGTCCCAGAGGGGAAAGGTCAGTGTGTGACCCACTGTACCACCCGGTCCCAGAGGGGAAAGGACAGTGTGTGACCCACTGTACCACCCGGTCCCAGAGGAACAAGTACAGTGTGTGACCCACTGTACCACCTGGTCCCAGAGGGGAAAGAACAGTGTGTGACCCACTGTACTACCCGGTCCCAGAGGGGAAAGGACAGTGTGTGACCCACTGTGCCATACGGTCCCAGAGGGGAAAGAACAGTGTGTGACCCACTGTACCACCCGGTCCCAGAGGGGAAAGGACAGTGTGTGACCCACTGTACCTCCCAGTCTCAGAGGGGAAAGGACAGTGTGTGACCCACTGTGCCATACGGTCCCAGAGGGGAAAGAACAGTGTGTGACCCACTGTACCACCCGGTCCCAGAGGGGAAAGGACAGTGTGTGACCCACTGTACCACCTGGTCCCAGAGGGGAAAGGACAGTGTGTGACCCACTGTACCTCCCGGTCCCAGAGGGGAAAGGACAGTGTGTGACCCACTGTACCACCCGGTCCCAGAGGGGAAAGGACCGTGTGTGACCCACTCTACCACCCCGTCCCAGAGGGGAAAGGACAATGTGTGACCCACTGTATCACCCGGTCCCAGAGGGGAAAGGTCAGTGTGTGACCCACGGTACCACCCGGTCCCAGAGGGGAAAGGAAAGTGTGTGACCCACTGTACCACCCGGTCCCAGAGGGGAAAGGACAGTGTGTGACCCACTGTACCACTCGGTCCCACAGGGGAAAGGACAGTGTGTGACCCACTGTACCACCCGGTCCCAGAGGAGTAAAGGACAGTGTGTGACCCACTGGAGCACCCGGTCCCAGAGGGAAAAGAACAGTGTGTGACCCACTGTACCACCTGGTCCCGGAGGCGAAAGGACAGTGTGTGACCCACTGTACGACCTGGTCCCAGAAGAACAAGGTCAGTGTGTGACCCACTGTACCAACCGGTCCCACAGGTGAAAGGACAGTGTGTGACCCAGTGCACCACCCGGTCCCAGAGGGGAAAGGACCGTGTGTGACCCAGTGCACCACCCGGTCCCAGAGGGGAAAGGACAGTGTGTGACCCACCGTACCACCCGGTCCCACAGGGGAAAGGACCGTGTGTGACCCACTGTACCACCCGGTCCCAGAGGGGAAAGGACAGTGTGTGACCCAGTGTACCACCCGGTCCCAGAGGAGAAAGGACAGTGTGTGACCCACTGTACCACCCGGTCCCAGAGGGGAAAGGACAGTGTTTGACCCACTGTAACACCTGGTCCCAGAGGGGAAAGGACAGTGTGTGACCCACTCTACCACCCGGTCCCAGAGGTGAAAGGACAGTGTGTGACCCACTGTACCACCCGGTCCCAGAGGGGAAAGGACCGTGTGTGACCCACTCTACCACCCCGTCCCAGAGGGGAAAGGACAATGTGTGACCCACTGTATCACCCGGTCCCAGAGGGGAAAGGACAGTGTATCACCCACTGTACCACCCGGTCCCAGAGGGGAAAGGACAGTGTGTGACCCACTCTACCACCCCGTCCCAGAGGGGAAAGGACAATGTGTGACCCACTGTATCACCCGGTCCCAGAGGGGAAAGGACAGTGTATCACCCACTGTACCACCCGGTCCCAGAGGGGAAAGGACAGTGTGTGACCCACTGGACCACCCGGTCCCAGAGGGGAAAGGTCAGTGTGTGACCCACTGTACCACCCGGTCCCAGAGGGGAAAGGACAGTGTGTGACCCACTGTACCACCCGGTCGCAGAGGGGAAAGGACAGTGTGTGACCCACGGTACCACCCGGTCCCAGAGGGGAAAGGAAAGTGTGTGACCCACTGTAGCACCAGGTCCCAGGGAGGAAAGGACAGTGTGTGACCCACTGTACCAAGCGGTCCCAGAGGGGAAAGGACAGTGTGTGACTCACTGTACCACCCGCTCCCAGAGGGGAAAGGACAGTGTGTGACCCACTGTACCACCCGGTCCCAGGTGGGAAAGGACAGTATGTGACTCAGTGTACCACCCGGTCCCAGAGGGTAAAGGACAGTGTGTGACCCACTGTACCACCCGGTCCCAGAGAGGAAAGGACAGTTTGTGACCCACTGTACCACCTGGTCCCAGAGGGGAAAGGACAGTGTGTGACCCACTGTACCGCCCGGTCCCAGAGGCGAAAGAACAGTGTGTGACCCACTGTCCCACCCGGTCCCAGAGGAGGAAGGACAGTGTGTGACACACTGTACCACCCGGTCTCAGAGGAGGAAGGACAGTGTGTGACCCACTGTACCACCCGGTCCCAGAGGAGAAGGGACAGTGTGTGACCCACTGTACCACCCGGTCCCAGAGGGGAAAGGACAGTGTTTGACCCACTGTACCACCCGGTCCCAGAGGAGAATGGACAGTGTGTGACCCACTGTATCACCCGGTCCCAGAAGGGAAAGGACAGTGTGTGACCCACTGTACCACCCGGTCCCAGAGGGGAAAGGACAGTGTTTGACCCACTGTACCACCCGGTCCCAGAGGAGAATGGACAGTGTGTGACCCACTGTACCACCCGGTCCCAGAGGGGAAAGGACAGTGTGTGACCCACTGTACCACCCGGTCCCAGAGGAGTAAAGGACAGTGTGTGACCCACTGTAACACCCGGTCCCAGAGGGGAAAGGACAGTGTGTGACCCACTGTACCACCTGGTCCCAGAGGCGAAAGGACAGTGTGTGACCCACTGTACCACCCGGTCCCAGAGGGGAAAGGACAGTGTGTGACCCACTGTACGACCTGGTCCCAGAAGAACAAGGTCAGTGTGTGACCCACTGTACCATCCGGTCCCAGAGGAGAAGGGACAGTGTGTGACCCACTGTACCACCCGGTCCCAGAGGGGAAAGGACAGTGTTTGACCCACTGTACCACCCGGTCCCAGAGGAGAATGGACAGTGTGTGACCCACTGTATCACCCGGTCCCAGAAGGGAAAGAACAGTGTGTGACCCACTGTACCACCCGGTCCCAGAGGGGAAAGGACAGTGTGTGACCCACTGTACCACCCGGTCCCAGAGCGGAAAGGACAGTGTGTGACCTACTGTACCACCCGGTCCCAGAGGGGAAAGGACAGTGTGTGACCCACTGTTCCACCCGGTCCCAGAGGGGAAAGGACAGTGTGTGACCCACTGTACCACCCGGTCCCAGAGGAGTAAAGGACAGTGTGTGACCCACTGTAACACCCGGTCCCAGAGGGGAAAGGACAGTGTGTGACCCACTGTACCACCCGGTCCCACAGGGGAAAGGACAGTGTGTGACCCACTGTACCACCCGGTCCCAGAGGGGAAAGGACAGTGTGTGACCCACTGTACCACCCGGTCCCAGAGGAGTAAAGGACAGTGTGTGATCCACTGTAACACCCGGTCCCAGAGGGGAAAGGACAGTGTGTGACCCACTGTACCACCTGGTCTCAGAGGAGGAAGGACAGTGTGTGACCCACGGTACCACCCGGTCCCAGAGGGGAAAGGACAGTGTGTGACCCACTCTACCACCTGGTCCCGGAGGCGAAAGGACAGTGTGTGACCCACTGTACCACCCGGTCCCAGAGGGGAAAGGACAGTGTGTGACCCACTGTACCACCCGGTCCCAGAGGGGAAAGGACAGTGTGTGACCCACTGTACGACCTGGTCCCAGAAGAACAAGGTCAGTGTGTGACCCATTGTACCACTCGGTCCCAGAGGTGAAAGGACAGTGTGTGACCCACTGTACCACCCGGTCCCAGAGGGGAAAGAACACTGTGTGACCCACTCTACCACCCGGTCCCAGAGGAGGAAGGACAGTGTGTGACCCACTGTACCACCCGGTCTCAGAGGAGGAAGGACAGTGTGTGACCCACTGTACCACCCGGTCCCAGAGGAGAATGGACAGTGTGTGACCCACTGTACCACCCGGTCCCAGAGGGGAAAGGACAGTGTTTGACCCACTGTACCACCCGGTCCCAGCGGAGAATGGACAGTGTGTGACCCACTGTACCACCCGGTCCCAGAGGGGAATGGACAGTGTGTGACCCACTCTACCACCCAGTCCCTGAGGGGAAAGGACAGTTTGTGACCCACTGTACCACCCGGTCCCAGAGGGGAAAGGACAGTGTGTGACCCACTGTACCACCCGGTCCCAGAGGGGAAAGGACAGTGTGTGACCTACTGTACCACCCGGTCCCAGAGGGGAAAGGACAGTGTGTGACCCACTGTACCACTCGGTCCCACAGGGGAAAGGACAGTGTGTGACCCACTGTACCACCCGGTCCCAGAGGAGTAAAGGACAGTGTGTGACCCACTGTAACACCCTGTCCCAGAGGGAAAAGAACAGTGTGTGACCCACTGTACCACCTGGTCCCGGAGGTGAAAGGACAGTGTGTGACCCACTGTACGACCTGGTCCCAGAAGAACAAGGTCAGTGTGTGACCCACTGTACCACCCGGTCCCACAGGTGAAAGGACAGTGTGTGACCCAGTGCACCACCCGGTCCCAGAGGGCAAAGGACAGTGTGTGACCCACCGTACCACCCGGTCCCACAGGGGAAAGGACCGTGTGTGACCCACTGTAACACCCGGTCCCAGAGGGGAAAGGACAGTTTGTGACCCAGTGTACCACCCGGTCCCAGAGGAGAAAGGACAGTGTGTGACCCACTGTACCACCGGGTCCCAGAGGGGAAAGGACAGTGTTTGACCCACTGTAACACCTGGTCCCAGAGGGGAAAGGACAGTGTGTGACCCACTCTACCACCCGGGCCCAGAGGTGAAAGGACAGTGTGTGACCCACTGTAGCACCCGATCCCAGGGAGGAAAAGAGAGTGTGTGACCCACTGTACCACCCGGTCCCAGAGGAGAAGGGACAGTGTGTGACCCACTGTACCACCCGGTCCCAGAGGGGAAAGGACAGTGTTTGACCCACTGTACCACCCGGTCCCAGAGGAGAATGGACAGTGTGTGACCCACTGTATCACCCGGTCCCAGAAGGGAAAGGACAGTGTGTGACCCACTGTACCACCCGGTCCCAGAGGGGAAAGGACAGTGTTTGACCCACTGTACCACCCGGTCCCAGAGGAGAATGGACAGTGTGTGACCCACTGTACCACCCGGTCCCAGAGGGGAAAGGACAGTGTGTGACCCACTGTACCACCCGGTCCCAGAGGAGTAAAGGACAGTGTGTGACCCACTGTAACACCCGGTCCCAGAGGGGAAAGGACAGTGTGTGACCCACTGTACCACCTGGTCCCAGAGGCGAAAGGACAGTGTGTGACCCACTGTACCACCCGGTCCCAGAGGGGAAAGGACAGTGTGTGACCCACTGTACGACCTGGTCCCAGAAGAACAAGGTCAGTGTGTGACCCACTGTACCATCCGGTCCCAGAGGAGAAGGGACAGTGTGTGACCCACTGTACCACCCGGTCCCAGAGGGGAAAGGACAGTGTTTGACCCACTGTACCACCCGGTCCCAGAGGAGAATGGACAGTGTGTGACCCACTGTATCACCCGGTCCCAGAAGGGAAAGAACAGTGTGTGACCCACTGTACCACCCGGTCCCAGAGGGGAAAGGACAGTGTGTGACCCACTGTACCACCCGGTCCCAGAGCGGAAAGGACAGTGTGTGACCTACTGTACCACCCGGTCCCAGAGGGGAAAGGACAGTGTGTGACCCACTGTTCCACCCGGTCCCAGAGGGGAAAGGACAGTGTGTGACCCACTGTACCACCCGGTCCCAGAGGAGTAAAGGACAGTGTGTGACCCACTGTAACACCCGGTCCCAGAGGGGAAAGGACAGTGTGTGACCCACTGTACCACCCGGTCCCACAGGGGAAAGGACAGTGTGTGACCCACTGTACCACCCGGTCCCAGAGGGGAAAGGACAGTGTGTGACCCACTGTACCACCCGGTCCCAGAGGAGTAAAGGACAGTGTGTGATCCACTGTAACACCCGGTCCCAGAGGGGAAAGGACAGTGTGTGACCCACTGTACCACCTGGTCTCAGAGGAGGAAGGACAGTGTGTGACCCACGGTACCACCCGGTCCCAGAGGGGAAAGGACAGTGTGTGACCCACTCTACCACCTGGTCCCGGAGGCGAAAGGACAGTGTGTGACCCACTGTACCACCCGGTCCCAGAGGGGAAAGGACAGTGTGTGACCCACTGTACCACCCGGTCCCAGAGGGGAAAGGACAGTGTGTGACCCACTGTACGACCTGGTCCCAGAAGAACAAGGTCAGTGTGTGACCCATTGTACCACTCGGTCCCAGAGGTGAAAGGACAGTGTGTGACCCACTGTACCACCCGGTCCCAGAGGGGAAAGAACACTGTGTGACCCACTCTACCACCCGGTCCCAGAGGAGGAAGGACAGTGTGTGACCCACTGTACCACCCGGTCTCAGAGGAGGAAGGACAGTGTGTGACCCACTGTACCACCCGGTCCCAGAGGAGAATGGACAGTGTGTGACCCACTGTACCACCCGGTCCCAGAGGGGAAAGGACAGTGTTTGACCCACTGTACCACCCGGTCCCAGCGGAGAATGGACAGTGTGTGACCCACTGTACCACCCGGTCCCAGAGGGGAATGGACAGTGTGTGACCCACTCTACCACCCAGTCCCTGAGGGGAAAGGACAGTTTGTGACCCACTGTACCACCCGGTCCCAGAGGGGAAAGGACAGTGTGTGACCCACTGTACCACCCGGTCCCAGAGGGGAAAGGACAGTGTGTGACCTACTGTACCACCCGGTCCCAGAGGGGAAAGGACAGTGTGTGACCCACTGTACCACTCGGTCCCACAGGGGAAAGGACAGTGTGTGACCCACTGTACCACCCGGTCCCAGAGGAGTAAAGGACAGTGTGTGACCCACTGTAACACCCTGTCCCAGAGGGAAAAGAACAGTGTGTGACCCACTGTACCACCTGGTCCCGGAGGTGAAAGGACAGTGTGTGACCCACTGTACGACCTGGTCCCAGAAGAACAAGGTCAGTGTGTGACCCACTGTACCACCCGGTCCCACAGGTGAAAGGACAGTGTGTGACCCAGTGCACCACCCGGTCCCAGAGGGCAAAGGACAGTGTGTGACCCACCGTACCACCCGGTCCCACAGGGGAAAGGACCGTGTGTGACCCACTGTAACACCCGGTCCCAGAGGGGAAAGGACAGTTTGTGACCCAGTGTACCACCCGGTCCCAGAGGAGAAAGGACAGTGTGTGACCCACTGTACCACCGGGTCCCAGAGGGGAAAGGACAGTGTTTGACCCACTGTAACACCTGGTCCCAGAGGGGAAAGGACAGTGTGTGACCCACTCTACCACCCGGGCCCAGAGGTGAAAGGACAGTGTGTGACCCACTGTAGCACCCGATCCCAGGGAGGAAAAGAGAGTGTGTGACCCACTGTACCAACCGGTCCCAGAGGGGAAAGGACAGTGTGTGACCCACTGTACCACCTGGTCCCAGAGGGGAAAGGACAGTGTGTGACCCACTGTACCACCCGGTCCCAGAGGGGAAAGGACAGTGTGTGACCCACTGTACCACCCGGTCCGACAGGGGAAAGGACAGTGTGTGACCCACTGTACCTCCCGGTCCCAGAGGGGAAAGGACAGTGTGTGACCCACAGTACCACCCGGTCCCAGAGGGGAAAGGACCGTGTGTGACCCACTCCACCACCCCTTCCCAGAGGGGAAAGGACAATGTGTGACCCACTGTATCACCTGGTCCCAGAGGGGAAAGGACAGTGTGTCACCCACTGTACCACCCGGTCCCAGAGGGGAAAGGACAGTGTGTGACCCAGTGTACCACCCGGCCCCAGAGGGGAAAGGACAGTGTGTGACCCACTGTACCACCCGGTCGCAGAGGGGAAAGGACAGTGTGTGACCCACGGTACCACCCGGTCCCAGAGGGGAAAGGAAAGTGTGTGACCCACTGTAGCACCAGGTCCCAGGGAGGAAAGGACAGTGTGTGACCCACTGTACCAACCGGTCCCAGAGGGGAAAGGACAGTGTGTGACCCACTGTACCACCTGGTCCCAGAGGGGAAAGGACAGTGTGTGACCCACTGTATCACCCGGTCCCAGAAGGGAAACGACAGTGTGTGACTCACTGTACCACCAGCTCCCAGAGGGGAAAGGACAGTGTGTGACCCACTGTACCACCCGGTCCCAGAGGGGAAAGGACAGTGTGTGACCCACTGTATCACCCGGTCCCAGAGGGGAATGGACAGTGTGTGACCCACTGTACCACCTGGTCCCAGAGGGGAAAGGAGAGTGCGTGACCCACTGTACCACCCGGTCCCAGAGGGGAAAGGACAGTGTGTGACCCACTGTACCACCCGGTCACAGAGGGGAAAGGACAGTGTGTGACCCACTGTACCACCCGGTCCCAGGGGGGAAAGGACAGTGTGTGACTCACTGTACCACCCGGTCCCAGAGGGGAAAGGACAGTGTGTGACCCACTGTACCACCCGGTCCCTGAGAGGAAAGGACAGTGTGTGACCCACTGTACCACCCGTTCCCAGAGGGGAAAGGACACTGTGTGACCCACTGCACCACCCGGTCCCAGAGGGGAAAGAACAGTGTGTGACTCACTGTACCGCCCGGTCCCAGAGGGGAAAGAACAGTGTGTGACCCACTGTACCACCCGGTCCCAGAGGAGGAAGGACAGTGTGTGACCCACTGTACCACCCGGTCTCAGAGGAGGAAGGACAGTGTGTGACCCACTGTACCACCCGGTCCCAGAGGAGAAGGGACAGTGTGTGACCCACTGCACCACCCGGTCCCAGAGGGGAAAGGACAGTGTTTGACCCACTGTACCACCCGGTCCCAGAGGAGAATGGACAGTGTGTGACCCACTGTACCACCCGGTCCCAGAGGGGAAAGGACAGTGTGTGACCCACTGTACCACCCAGGCGCACAGGAGAATGGACAGTGTGTGACCCACTGTACCACCCGGTCCCAGAGGGGAAAGGACAGTGTGTGATCTACTGTACCACCCGGTCCCAGAGGGGAAAGGACAGTGTGTGACCCACTGTACCACCCGGTCCCACAGGGGAAAGGACTGTGTGTGACCCACTGTACCACCCGGTCCCAGAGGGGAAAGGACAGTGTATGACCCACTGTACCACCTGGTCCCAGAGGGGAAAGGACAGTGTGTGACCCACTGTACCTCCCGGTCCCAGAGGGGAAAGGACAGTGTGTGACCCACTGTACCACCCGGTCCCAGAGGGGAAAGGACCGTGTGTGACCCACTCTCCCACCCCGTCCCAGAGGGGAAAGGACAATGTGTGACCCACTGTATCACCCGGTCCCAGAGGGGAAAGGACAGTGTGTCACCCACTGTACCACCCGGTCCCAAAGGGGAAAGGACAGTGTGTGACCCACTGTACCACCCGGTCCCAGAGGGGAAAGGTCAGTGTGTGACCCACTGTACCACCCGGTCCCAGAGGAGAATGGACAGTGTGTGACCCACTGTACCACCCGGTCCCAGAGTGGAAAGGAGAGTGTGTGACCCACTGTACCACCCGGTCCCAGAGGGGAAAGGACAGTGTGTGACCCACTGTACCACCCGGTCCCAGAGGAGAAGGGACAGTGTGTGACCCACCGGACCACCCGGTCCCAGAGGGGAAAGGACAGTGTTTGACCCACTGTACCACCCGGTCCCAGAGGAGAATGGACAGTGTGTGACCCACTGTACCACCCGGTCCCAGAGGGGAAAGGACAGTGTGTGACCTACTGTACCACCCGGTCCCAGAGGGGAAAGGACAGTGTTTGACCCATTGTACGACCTGGTCCCAGAAGAACAAGGTCAGTGTGTGACCCACTGTGAGACCCGGTCCCACAGGTGAAAGGACAGTGTGTGACCCAGTGCACCACCCGGTCCCAGAGGGGAAAGGACAGTGTGTGACCCACTGTACCACCCAGTCCCACAGGGGAAAGGACAGTGTGTGACCCAGTGCGCCACCCGGTCCCAGAGGGGAAAGGACAATGTGTGACCCACTGTACCACCCAGTCCCACAGGGGAAAGGACAGTGTGTGACCCACTGTCCCACCCGGTCCCAGAGGGGAAAGGACAGTGTGTGACCCACTGTACCACCCGGTCCCAGAGGGGAAAGGACTGTGTCTGACCCACTCTACCACCCCGTCCCAGAGGGGAAAGGTCAGTGTGTGACCCACTGTACCACCCGGTCCCAGAGGGGAAAGGACAGTGTGTGACCCACTGTACCACCCGGTCCCAGAGGAACAAGTACAGTGTGTGACCCACTGTACCACCCGGTCCCAGAGGGGAAAGGACAGTGTGTGACCCACTGTACCACCCGGTCCCAGCGGGGAAAGGACAGTGTGTGACCGACTGTACCACCCGGTCCCAGAGGGGAAAGGACAGTGTGTGACCCACTGTACAACCCGGTCCCAGGGGGGAAAGGACAGTGTGTGACCCACTGTACCACCCGGTCCAGAGGGGAAAGAACAGTGTGTGACCCACTGTACTACCCGGTCCCAGAGGGGAAAGGACAGTGTGTGACCCACTGTACCATACGGTCCCAGGGGGGAAAGGACAGTGTGTGACCCACTGTACCACCCGGTCCCAGAGGAGAAAGGACAGTGTGTGACCCACTGTACCACCTGGTCCCAGAGGGGAAAGGACAGTGTGTAACCCACTGTACCACCCGGTCCCAGAGGGGAAAGGACAGTGCGTGACCCACTGTACCACCCGGTTCCAGAGGGGAAAGGACAGTGTGTGACCCACTGTACCACCCGGTCCCTGAGGGGAAAGGACAGTGTGTGACTCACTGTACCACCCGGTCCCAGAGGAGAAAGGACATTGTGTGACCCACTGTACCACCCGGTCCCAGAGGGGAAAGGACAGTGTGTGACCCACTGTACCACCCGGTTCCAGAGGGGAAAGGACAGTGTGTGACCCACTGTACCACCCGGTCCCAGGGGGGAAAGGACAATGTGTGACTCACTGTACCACCCGGTCCCAGAGGAGAAAGGACATTGTGTGACCCACTGTACCACCCGGTCCCAGAGGGGAAAGGACAGTGAGTGACCCACTGTACCACCTGGTCCCAGAGGGGAAAGGAGAGTGTGTGACCCACTGTACCACCCGGTCGCAGAAGGGAAAGGACAGTGTGTGACCCACGGTACCACCCGGTCCCAGAGGGGAAAGGACAGTGTGTGACCCACTGTACCACCCGGTCCCAGAGGGGAAAGGACAGTGAGTGACCCACTGTACCACCTGGTCCCAGAGGGGAAAGGACAGTGTGTGACCCACTGTACCACCCGGTCGCAGAGGGGAAAGGACAGTGTGTGACCCACGGTACCACCCGGTCCCAGAGGGGAAAGGACAGTGTGTGACCCACTCTACCACCCGGTCCCAGAGGTGAAAGGACAGTGTGTGACCCACTGTAGCACCCGATCCCAGGGAGGAAAAGACAGTGTGTGACCCACTGTACCAACCGGTCCGAGAGGGGAAAGGACAGTGTGTGACCCACTGTACCACCTGGTCCCAGAGGGGAAAGGACAGTGTGTGACCCACTGTACCACCCGGTCCCAGAGGGGAAAGGACAGTGTGTGACCCACTGTACCACCCGGTCCCAGAGGGGAAAGGTCAGTGTGTGACCCACTGTACCACCTGGTCCCAGAGGGGAAGGAACAGTGTGTGACCCACTGTACTACCCGGTCCCAGAGGGGAAAGGACAGTGTGTGACCCACTGTGCCATACGGTCCCAGAGGGGAAAGAACAGTGTGTGACCCACTGTACCACCTGGTCCCAGAGGGGAAAGGACAGTGTGTGACCCACTGTACCACTCGGTCCCAGAGGAGAAAGGACAGTGTGTGACCCACTGTACCACCTGGTCCCAGAGGGGAAAGGACAGTGTGTGACTCACTGTACCACCCGGTCCCAGAGGAGAAAGGACATTGTGTGACCCACTGTACCACCCGGTCCCAGAGGGGAAAGGACAGTGTGTGACCCACTGTACCACCCAGTCCCACAGGAGAATGGACAGTGTGTGACCCACTCTACCACCCGGTCCCTGAGGGGAAAGGACAGTTTGTGACCCACTGTAACACCCGGTCCCAGAGGGGAAAGGACAGTGTGTGACCCACTGTACCACCCGGTCCCAGAGGTGAAAGGACAGTGTGTGACCCACTGTACCACCCGGTCCCACAGGGGAAAGGACAGTCTGTGACCCATTGTACGACCTGGTCCCAGAAGAACAAGGTCAGTGTGTGACCCACTGTACCACCCGGTCCCACAGGTGAAAGGACAGTGTGTGACCCACTGCACCACCCGGTCCCAGAGGGGAAAGGACAGTGTGTGACCCACTGTACCACCCGGTCCCACAGGGGAAAGGACAGTGTGTGACCCAGTGCACCACCCGGTCCCAGAGGGGAAAGGACAGTGTGTGACCCACCGTACCACCCGGTCCCACAGGGGAAAGGACCGTGTGTGACCCACTGTACCACCCGGTCCCAGAGGGGAAAGGACTGTGTGTGACCCAGTGTACCACCCGGTCCCAGAGGAGAAAGGACAGTGTGTGACCCACTGTACCACCCGGTCCCAGAGGGGAAAGGACAGTGTTTGACCCACTGTACCACCTGGTCCCAGAGGGGAAAGGACAGTGTGTGACCCACTGTACCACCTGGTCCCAGAGGGGAAAGGACAGTGTGTGACACACTGTACCACCCGGTCCCAGAGGGGAAAGGACAGTGTGTGACCCACTGCACCACCTGGTCCCAGAGGGGAAAGGACAGTGTGTGACCCACTGGCCCACCTGGTCCCAGAGGGGAAAGGACAGTGTGTGACCCACTGTACCACCTGGTCCCAGAGGGGAAAGGACAGTGTGTGACCCACTGTACCACCCGGTCCGAGAGGGGAAAGAACAGTGTGTCACCCACTGTACCACCCGGTCCCACAGGTGAAAGGACAGTGTGTGACCCAGTGCACCACCCGGTCCCAGAGGGGAAAGGACAGTGTGTGACCCACTGTACCACCCAGTCCCACAGGGGAAAGGACAGTGTGTGACCCAGTGCACCACCCGGTCCCAGAGGGGAAAGGACAGTGTGTGACCCACTGTACCACCCAGTCCCACAGGGGAAAGGACAGTGTGTGACCCACTGTCCCACCCGGTCCCAGAGGGGAAAGGACAGTGTGTGACCCACTGTACCACCCGGTCCCAGAGGGGAAAGGACCGTGTCTGACCCACTCTACCACCCCGTCCCAGAGGGGAAAGGTCAGTGTGTGACCCACTGTACCACCCGGTCCCAGAGGGGAAAGGACAGTGTGTGACCCACTGTACCACCCGGTCCCAGAGGAACAAGTACAGTGTGTGACCCACTGTACCACCCGGTCCCAGAGGGGAAAGGACAGTGTGTGACCCACTGTACCACCCGGTCCCAGCGGGGAAAGGACAGTGTGTGACCGACTGTACCACCCGGTCCCAGAGGGGAAAGGACAGTGTGTGACCCACTGTACAACCCGGTCCCAGGGGGGAAAGGACAGTGTGTGACCCACTGTACCACCCGGTCCAGAGGGGAAAGAACAGTGTGTGACCCACTGTACTACCCGGTCCCAGAGGGGAAAGGACAGTGTGTGACCCACTGTACCATACGGTCCCAGGGGGGAAAGGACAGTGTGTGACCCACTGTACCACCCGGTCCCAGAGGAGAAAGGACAGTGTGTGACCCACTGTACCACCTGGTCCCAGAGGGGAAAGGACAGTGTGTAACCCACTGTACCACCCGGTCCCAGAGGGGAAAGGACAGTGCGTGACCCACTGTACCACCCGGTTCCAGAGGGGAAAGGACAGTGTGTGACCCACTGTACCACCCGGTCCCTGAGGGGAAAGGACAGTGTGTGACTCACTGTACCACCCGGTCCCAGAGGAGAAAGGACATTGTGTGACCCACTGTACCACCCGGTCCCAGAGGGGAAAGGACAGTGTGTGACCCACTGTACCACCCGGTTCCAGAGGGGAAAGGACAGTGTGTGACCCACTGTACCACCCGGTCCCAGGGGGGAAAGGACAATGTGTGACTCACTGTACCACCCGGTCCCAGAGGAGAAAGGACATTGTGTGACCCACTGTACCACCCGGTCCCAGAGGGGAAAGGACAGTGAGTGACCCACTGTACCACCTGGTCCCAGAGGGGAAAGGAGAGTGTGTGACCCACTGTACCACCCGGTCGCAGAAGGGAAAGGACAGTGTGTGACCCACGGTACCACCCGGTCCCAGAGGGGAAAGGACAGTGTGTGACCCACGGTACCACCCGGTCCCAGAGGGGAAAGGACAGTGTGTGACCCACTCTACCACCCGGTCCCAGAGGTGAAAGGACAGTGTGTGACCCACTGTAGCACCCGATCCCAGGGAGGAAAAGACAGTGTGTGACCCACTGTACCAACCGGTCCGAGAGGGGAAAGGACAGTGTGTGACCCACTGTACCACCTGGTCCCAGAGGGGAAAGGACAGTGTGTGACCCACTGTACCACCCGGTCCCAGAGGGGAAAGGACAGTGTGTGACCCACTGTACCACCCGGTCCCAGAGGGGAAAGGTCAGTGTGTGACCCACTGTACCACCTGGTCCCAGAGGGGAAGGAACAGTGTGTGACCCACTGTACTACCCGGTCCCAGAGGGGAAAGGACAGTGTGTGACCCACTGTGCCATACGGTCCCAGAGGGGAAAGAACAGTGTGTGACCCACTGTACCACCTGGTCCCAGAGGGGAAAGGACAGTGTGTGACCCACTGTACCACTCGGTCCCAGAGGAGAAAGGACAGTGTGTGACCCACTGTACCACCTGGTCCCAGAGGGGAAAGGACAGTGTGTGACTCACTGTACCACCCGGTCCCAGAGGAGAAAGGACATTGTGTGACCCACTGTACCACCCGGTCCCAGAGGGGAAAGGACAGTGTGTGACCCACTGTACCACCCAGTCCCACAGGAGAATGGACAGTGTGTGACCCACTCTACCACCCGGTCCCTGAGGGGAAAGGACAGTTTGTGACCCACTGTAACACCCGGTCCCAGAGGGGAAAGGACAGTGTGTGACCCACTGTACCACCCGGTCCCAGAGGTGAAAGGACAGTGTGTGACCCACTGTACCACCCGGTCCCACAGGGGAAAGGACAGTCTGTGACCCATTGTACGACCTGGTCCCAGAAGAACAAGGTCAGTGTGTGACCCACTGTACCACCCGGTCCCACAGGTGAAAGGACAGTGTGTGACCCACTGCACCACCCGGTCCCAGAGGGGAAAGGACAGTGTGTGACCCACTGTACCACCCGGTCCCACAGGGGAAAGGACAGTGTGTGACCCAGTGCACCACCCGGTCCCAGAGGGGAAAGGACAGTGTGTGACCCACCGTACCACCCGGTCCCACAGGGGAAAGGACCGTGTGTGACCCACTGTACCACCCGGTCCCAGAGGGGAAAGGACTGTGTGTGACCCAGTGTACCACCCGGTCCCAGAGGAGAAAGGACAGTGTGTGACCCACTGTACCACCCGGTCCCAGAGGGGAAAGGACAGTGTTTGACCCACTGTACCACCTGGTCCCAGAGGGGAAAGGACAGTGTGTGACCCACTGTACCACCTGGTATCAGAGGGGAAAGGACAGTGTGTGACACACTGTACCACCCGGTCCCAGAGGGGAAAGGACAGTGTGTGACCCACTGCACCACCTGGTCCCAGAGGGGAAAGGACAGTGTGTGACCCACTGGCCCACCTGGTCCCAGAGGGGAAAGGACAGTGTGTGACCCACTGTACCACCTGGTCCCAGAGGGGAAAGGACAGTGTGTGACCCACTGTACCACCCGGTCCGAGAGGGGAAAGAACAGTGTGTCACCCACTGTACCACCCGGTCCCACAGGTGAAAGGACAGTGTGTGACCCAGTGCACCACCCGGTCCCAGAGGGGAAAGGACAGTGTGTGACCCACTGTACCACCCAGTCCCACAGGGGAAAGGACAGTGTGTGACCCAGTGCACCACCCGGTCCCAGAGGGGAAAGGACAGTGTGTGACCCACTGTACCACCCAGTCCCACAGGGGAAAGGACAGTGTGTGACCCACTGTCCCACCCGGTCCCAGAGGGGAAAGGACAGTGTGTGACCCACTGTACCACCCGGTCCCAGAGGGGAAAGGACCGTGTCTGACCCACTCTACCACCCCGTCCCAGAGGGGAAAGGTCAGTGTGTGACCCACTGTACCACCCGGTCCCAGAGGGGAAAGGACAGTGTGTGACCCACTGTACCACCCGGTCCCAGAGGAACAAGTACAGTGTGTGACCCACTGTACCACCCGGTCCCAGAGGGGAAAGGACAGTGTGTGACCGACTGTACCACCCGGTCCCAGAGGGGAAAGGACAGTGTGTGACCCACTGTACAACCCGGTCCCAGGGGGGAAAGGACAGTGTGTGACCCACTGTACCACCCGGTCCAGAGGGGAAAGAACAGTGTGTGACCCACTGTACTACCCGGTCCCAGAGGGGAAAGGACAGTGTGTGACCCACTGTACCATACGGTCCCAGGGGGGAAAGGACAGTGTGTGACCCACTGTACCACCCGGTCCCAGAGGAGAAAGGACAGTGTGTGACCCACTGTACCACCTGGTCCCAGAGGGGAAAGGACAGTGTGTAACCCACTGTACCACCCGGTCCCAGAGGGGAAAGGACAGTGCGTGACCCACTGTACCACCCGGTTCCAGAGGGGAAAGGACAGTGTGTGACCCACTGTACCACCCGGTCCCTGAGGGGAAAGGACAGTGTGTGACTCACTGTACCACCCGGTCCCAGAGGAGAAAGGACATTGTGTGACCCACTGTACCACCCGGTCCCAGAGGGGAAAGGACAGTGTGTGACCCACTGTACCACCCGGTTCCAGAGGGGAAAGGACAGTGTGTGACCCACTGTACCACCCGGTCCCAGGGGGGAAAGGACAATGTGTGACTCACTGTACCACCCGGTCCCAGAGGAGAAAGGACATTGTGTGACCCACTGTACCACCCGGTCCCAGAGGGGAAAGGACAGTGAGTGACCCACTGTACCACCTGGTCCCAGAGGGGAAAGGAGAGTGTGTGACCCACTGTACCACCCGGTCGCAGAAGGGAAAGGACAGTGTGTGACCCACGGTACCACCCGGTCCCAGAGGGGAAAGGACAGTGTGTGACCCACTGTACCACCCGGTCCCAGAGGGGAAAGGACAGTGAGTGACCCACTGTACCACCTGGTCCCAGAGGGGAAAGGACAGTGTGTGACCCACTGTACCACCCGGTCGCAGAGGGGAAAGGACAGTGTGTGACCCACGGTACCACCCGGTCCCAGAGGGGAAAGGACAGTGTGTGACCCACTCTACCACCCGGTCCCAGAGGTGAAAGGACAGTGTGTGACCCACTGTAGCACCCGATCCCAGGGAGGAAAAGACAGTGTGTGACCCACTGTACCAACCGGTCCGAGAGGGGAAAGGACAGTGTGTGACCCACTGTCCCACCTGGTCCCAGAGGGGAAAGGACAGTGTGTGACCCACTGTACCACCCGGTCCCAGAGGGGAAAGGACAGTGTGTGACCCACTGTACCACCCGGTCCCAGAGGGGAAAGGTCAGTGTGTGACCCACTGTACCACCCGGTCCCAGAGGGGAAAGGACAGTGTGTGACCCACTGTACCACCCGGTCGCAGCGGGGAAAGGACAGTGGGTGACCCACTGTACCACCCGGTCCCAGGGGGGAAAGGACAGTGTGTGACCCACTGTACCACCTGGTCCCAGAGGGGAAGGAACAGTGTGTGACCCACTGTACTACCCGGTCCCAGAGGGGAAAGGACAGTGTGTGACCCACTGTGCCATACGGTCCCAGAGGGGAAAGAACAGTGTGTGACCCACTGTACCACCTGGTCCCAGAGGGGAAAGGACAGTGTGTGACCCACTGTACCACTCGGTCCCAGAGGAGAAAGGACAGTGTGTGACCCACTGTACCACCTGGTCCCAGAGGGGAAAGGACAGTGTGTGACTCACTGTACCACCCGGTCCCAGAGGAGAAAGGACATTGTGTGACCCACTGTACCACCCGGTCCCAGAGGGGAAAGGACAGTGTGTGACCCACTGTACCACCCAGTCCCACAGGAGAATGGACAGTGTGTGACCCACTGTACCACCCGGTCCCTGAGGGGAAAGGACAGTTTGTGACCCACTGTAACACCCGGTCCCAGAGGGGAAAGGACAGTGTGTGACCCACTGTACCACCCGGTCCCAGAGGTGAAAGGACAGTGTGTGACCCACTGTACCACCCGGTCCCACAGGGGAAAGGACAGTCTGTGACCCATTGTACGACCTGGTCCCAGAAGAACAAGGTCAGTGTGTGACCCACTGTACCACCCGGTCCCACAGGTGAAAGGACAGTGTGTGACCCACTGCACCACCCGGTCCCAGAGGGGAAAGGACAGTGTGTGACCCACTGTACCACCCGGTCCCACAGGGGAAAGGACAGTGTGTGACCCAGTGCACCACCCGGTCCCAGAGGGGAAAGGACAGTGTGTGACCCACCGTACCACCCGGTCCCACAGGGGAAAGGACCGTGTGTGACCCACTGTACCACCCGGTCCCAGAGGGGAAAGGACTGTGTGTGACCCAGTGTACCACCCGGTCCCAGAGGAGAAAGGACAGTGTGTGACCCACTGTACCACCCGGTCCCAGAGGGGAAAGGACAGTGTTTGACCCACTGTACCACCTGGTCCCAGAGGGGAAAGGACAGTGTGTGACCCACTGTACCACCTGGTCCCAGAGGGGAAAGGACAGTGTGTGACACACTGTACCACCCGGTCCCAGAGGGGAAAGGACAGTGTGTGACCCACTGCACCACCTGGTCCCAGAGGGGAAAGGACAGTGTGTGACCCACTGGCCCACCTGGTCCCAGAGGGGAAAGGACAGTGTGTGACCCACTGTACCACCTGGTCCCAGAGGGGAAAGGACAGTGTGTGACCCACTGTACCACCCGGTCCGAGAGGGGAAAGAACAGTGTGTCACCCACTGTACCACCCGGTCCCAGAGGGGAAAGGACAGTGTGTGACCCACTGTACCACCAGGTCCCAGGGGGGAAAGGACAGTATGTGACTCAGTGTACCACCCGGTCCCAGAGGGGAAAGGACAGTGTGTGACCCACTGTACCACCCGGTCCCAGAGAGGAAAGGACAGTTTGTGACCCACTGTACCACCTGGTCCCAGAGGGGAAAGGACAGTGTGTGACCCACTGTACCGCCCGGTCCCAGAGGCGAAAGAACAGTGTGTGACCCACTGTCCCACCCGCTCCCAGAGGAGGAAGGACAGTGTGTGACCCACTGTACCACCCGGTCTCAGAGGAGGAAGGACAGTGTGTGACCCACTGTACCACCCGGTCCCAGAGAGGAAAGGACAGTGTGTGACCCACTGTACCACCCGGTCTCAGAGGAGGAAGGACAGTGTGTGACCCACTGTACCACCCGGTCTCAGAGGAGGAAGGACAGTGTGTGACCCACTGTACCACCCGGTCTCAGAGGAGGAAGGGACAGTGTTTGACCCACTGTACCACCCGGTCCCAGAGGGGAAAGGACAGTGTGTGACCCACTGTATCACCCGGTCCCAGAGGGGAAAGGACAGTGTGTGACCCACTGTACCACCCGGTCCCGGAGGCGAAAGGACAGTGTGTGACCCACTGTACCACCCGGTCTCAGAGGAGGAAGGACAGTGTGTGACCCACTGTACCACCCGGTCTCAGAGGGGAAAGGACAGTGTGTGACCCACTGTACCGCCCGGTCCCAGAGGAGAAGGGACAGTGTGTGACCCACTGTACCACCCGGTCTCAGAGGAGGAAGGACAGTGTGTGACCCACTGTACCACCCGGTCTCAGAGGGGAAAGGACAGTGTGTGACCCACTGTACCACCCGGTCCCAGAGGAGAAGGGACAGTGTGTGACCCACTGTACCACCCGGTCCCAGAGGGGAAAGGACAGTGTTTGACCCACTGTACCACCCGGTCCCAGAGGAGAATGGACAGTGTGTGACCCACTGTATCACCCGGTCCCAGAAGGGAAAGGACAGTGTGTGACCCACTGTACCACCCGGTCCCAGAGGGGAAAGGACAGTTTGTGACCCACTGTACCACCCGGTCCCTGAGGGGAAAGGACAGTTTGTGACCCACTGTACCACCCGGTCCCTGAGGGGAAAGGACAGTTTGTGACCCACTGTACCACCCGGTCCCAGAGGGGAAAGGACAGTGTGTGACCCACTGTACCACCCGGTCCCAGAGGGGAAAGGACAGTGTGTGACCCACTGTACCACCCGGTCCCAGAGGGGAAAGGACAGTGTGTGACCCACTGTACCACCCGGTCCCAGAGGGGAAAGGACAGTGTGTGACCCACTGTACCACCCGGTCCCAGAGGGGAAAGGACAGTGTGTGACTCACTGTACCACCCGGTCCCAGAGGGGAAAGGACAGTGTGTGACCCACTGTACCACCCGGTCCCAGAGGGGAAAGGACAGTGTGTGACCCACTGTACCACCCGGTCCCAGAGGAGTAAAGGACAGTGTGTGACCCACTGTAACACCCGTTCCCAGAGGGGAAAGGACAGTGTGTGACCCACTGTACCACCTGGTCCCAGAGGGGAAAGGACAGTGTGTGACCCACTGTACCACCCGGTCTCAGAGGAGGAAGGACAGTGTGTGACCCACTGCACCACCCGGTCCCAGAGGGGAAAGGACAGTGTGTGACCCACTGTACCACCTTGTCCCGGAGGCGAAAGGATAGTGTGTGACCCACTGTACCACCCGGTCCCAGAGGGGAAAGGACAGTGTGTGACCCACTGTACCACCCGGTCCCAGAGGGGAAAGGACAGTGTGTGACCCACTGTACCACCCGGTCCCAGAGGAGAAGGGACAGTGTGTGACCCACTGTACCACCCGGTCCCAGAGGAGAAGGGACAGTGTGTGACCCACTGTACCACCCGGTCCCAGAGGGGAAAGGACAGTGTTTGACCCACTGTACCACCCGGTCCCAGAGGAGAATGGACAGTGTGTGACCCACTGTATCACCCGGTCCCAGAAGGGAAAGAACAGTGTGTGACCCACTGTACCACCCGGTCCCTGAGGGGAAAGGACAGTTTGTGACCCACTGTACCACCCGGTCCCAGAGGGGAAAGGACAGTGTGTGACCCACTGTACCATCCGGTCCCAGAGGGGAAAGGACAGTGTGTGACCCACTGTACCACCCGGTCCCAGAGCGGAAAGGACAGTGTGTGACCTACTGTACCACCCGGTCCCAGAGGGGAATGGACAGTGTGTGACCCACTGTACGACCTGGAACCAGAAGAACAAGGTCAGTGTGTGACCCACTGTACCACTCGGTCCCAGAGGTGAAAGGACAGTGTGTGACCCACTGTACCACCCGGTCCCAGAGGGGAAAGAACAGTGTGTGACCCACTGTACCACCCAGTCCCAGAGGAGGAAGGACAGTGTGTGACCCACTGTACCACCCGGTCCCAGAGGGGAAAGAACAGTGTGTGACCCACTGTACCACCCGGTCCCAGAGGGGAAAGGACAGTGTGTGACCCACTGTACCACCCGGTCCTAGAGGAGAAGGGACAGTGTGTGACCCACTGTACCACCCGGTCTCAGAGGAGGAAGGACAGTGTGTGACCCACTGTACCACCCGGTCTCAGAGGAGGAAGGACAGTGTGTGACCCACTGTACCACCCGGTCCCAGAGGAGAAGGGACAGTGTGTGACCCACTGTACCACCCGGTCCCAGAGGGGAAAGGACAGTGTTTGACCCACTGTACCACCCGGTCCCAGCGGAGAATGGACAGTGTGTGACCCACTGTACCACCCGGTCCCAGAGGGGAAAGGTCAGTGTGTGACCCACTGTACCACCTGGTCCCAGAGGAACAAGTACAGTGTGTGACCCACTGTACCACCCAGTCCCTGAGGGGAAAGGACAGTTTGTGACCCACTGTACCACCCGGTCCCAGAGGGGAAAGGACAGTGTGTGACCCACTGTACCACCCGGTCCCAGAGGGGAAAGGACAGTGTGTGACCCACTGTACCACCCAGTCCCTGAGGGGAAAGGACAGTGTGTGACCCACTGTACCACCCGGTCCCAGAGGGGAAAGGACAGTGTGTGACCCACTGTACCACCCGGTCCCAGAGGAGTAAAGGACAGTGTGTGACCCACTGTACCACCCGGTCCCAGAGGGGAAAGGACAGTGTGTGACCCACTGCACCACCCGGTCCCAGAGGGGAAAGGACAGTGTGTGACCCACTGTACCACCTTGTCCCGGAGGCGAAAGGATAGTGTGTGACCCACTGTACCACCCGGTCCCAGAGGGGAAAGGACAGTGTGTGACCCACTGTACCACCCGGTCCCAGAGGGGAAAGGACAGTGTGTGACCCACTGTACGACCTGGTCCCAGAAGAACAAGGTCAGTGTGTGACCCACTGTACCACCCGGTCCCAGAGGAGAAGGGACAGTGTGTGACCCACTGTACCACCCGGTCCCAGAGGGGAAAGGACAGTGTTTGACCCACTGTACCACCCGGTCCCAGAGGAGAATGGACAGTGTGTGACCCACTGTATCACCCGGTCCCAGAAGGGAAAGAACAGTGTGTGACCCACTGTACCACCCGGTCCCTGAGGGGAAAGGACAGTTTGTGACCCACTGTACCACCCGGTCCCAGAGGGGAAAGGACAGTGTGTGACCCACTGTACCATCCGGTCCCAGAGGGGAAAGAACAGTGTGTGACCCACTGTACGACCTGGAACCAGAAGAACAAGGTCAGTGTGTGACCCACTGTACCACTCGGTCCCAGAGGTGAAAGGACAGTGTGTGACCCACTGTACCACCCGGTCCCAGAGGGGAAAGAACAGTGTGTGACCCACTGTACCACCCAGTCCCAGAGGAGGAAGGACAGTGTGTGACCCACTGTACCACCCGGTCTCAGAGGAGGAAGGACAGTGTGTGACCCACTGTACCACCCAGTCCCAGAGGAGGAAGGACAGTGTGTGACCCACTGTACCACCCGGTCTCAGAGGAGGAAGGACAGTGTGTGACCCACTGTACCACCCGGTCCCAGAGGAGAATGGACAGTGTGTGACCCACTGTACCACCCGGTCCCAGAGGAGGAAGGACAGTGTTTGACCCACTGTACCACCCGGTCCCAGCGGAGAATGGACAGTTTGTGACCCACTGTACCACCCGGTCCCAGAGGGGAAAGGACAGTGTGTGACCCACTGTACCACCCGGTCCCAGAGGGGAAAGGACAGTGTGTGACCCACTGTACCACCCGGTCCCAGAGGGGAAAGGACAGTGTGTGACCTACTGTACCACCCGGTCCCTGAGGGGAAAGGACAGTGTGTGACCCACTGTACCACCCGGTCCCAGAGGGGAAAGGACAGTGTGTGACCTACTGTACCACCCGGTCCCAGAGGGGAAAGGACAGTGTGTGACCCACTGTACCACCCGGTCCCTGAGGGGAAAGGACAGTGTGTGACCCACTGTACCACCCGGTCCCAGAGGGGAAAGGACAGTGTGTGACCTACTGTACCACCCGGTCCCAGAGGGGAAAGGACAGTGTGTGACCCACTGTACCACCCGGTCCCAGAGGGGAAAGGACAGTGTGTGACCCAGTGTACCACCCGGTCCCAGAGGAGAAAGGACAGTGTGTGACCCACTGTACCACTCGGTCCCACAGGGGAAAGGACAGTGTGTGACCCACTGTAACACCCGGTCCCAGAGGGAAAAGAACAGTGTGTGACCCACTGTACCACCTGGTCCCGGAGGCGAAAGGACAGTGTGTGACCCAGTGCACCACCCGGTCCCAGAGGGGAAAGGGCAGTGTGTGACCCACTGTACGACCTGGTCCCAGAAGAACAAGGTCAGTGTGTGACCCACTGTACCACCCGGTCCCACAGGTGAAAGGACAGTGTGTGACCCAGTGCACCACCCGGTCCCAGAGGGGAAAGGACAGTGTGTGACCCACTGTACCACCCGGTCCCAGAGGGGAAAGGACAGTGCGTGACCCACCGTACCACCCGGTCCCAGAGGAGAAAGGACAGTGTGTGACCCACTGTAACACCTGGTCCCAGAGGGGAAAGGACCGTGTGTGACCCACTGTACCACCCGGTCCCAGAGGGGAAAGGACAGTGTGTGACCCAGTGTACCACCCGGTCCCAGAGGAGAAAGGACAGTGTGTGACCCACTGTACCACCCGGTCCCAGAGGGGAAAGGACAGTGTTTGACCCACTGTACCACTCGGTCCCAGAGGGGAAAGGACAGTGTGTGACCCACTGTAACACCTGGTCCCAGAGGGGAAAGGACAGTGTGTGACCCACTGTACCGCCCGGTCCCAGAGGGGAAAGGACAGTGTGTGACCCACTGTACCACCCGGTCCCAGAGGGGAAAGGACAGTGTGTGACGCACTGTACCACCCGGTCCCAGAGGAGTAAAGGACAGTGTGTGACCCACTGTAACACCCGGTCCCAGAGGGGAAAAGACAGTGTGTGACCCACTGTACCACCCGGTCCCAGAGGGGAAAGGACAGTGTGTGACCCACTGTACCACCCGGTCCCAGAGGAGTAAAGGACAGTGTGTGACCCACTGTAACACCCGGTCCCAGAGGGGAAAAGACAGTGTGTGACCCACTGTACCACCTGGTCCCAGAGGGGAAAGGACAGTGTGTGACCCACTGTACCACCCGGTCTCAGAGGAGGAAGGACAGTGTGTGACCCACTGTACCACCCGGTCCCAGAGGGGAAAGGACAGTGTGTGACCCACTGTACCACCTTGTCCCGGAGGCGAAAGGATAGTGTGTGACCCACTGTACCACCCGGTCCCAGAGGGGAAAGGATAGTGTGTGACCCACTGTACCACCCGGTCCCAGAGGGGAAAGGACAGTGTGTGACCCACTGTACGACCTGGTCCCAGAAGAACAAGGTCAGTGTGTGACCCACTGTACCACCCGGTCCCAGAGGAGAAGGGACAGTGTGTGACCCACTGTCCCACCCGGTCCCAGAGGGGAAAGGACAGTGTTTGACCCACTGTACCACCCGGTCCCAGAGGAGAATGGACAGTGTGTGACCCACTGTATCACCCGGTCCCAGAAGGGAAAGAACAGTGTGTGACCCACTGTACCACCCGGTCCCTGAGGGGAAAGGACAGTTTGTGACCCACTGTACCACCCGGTCCCAGAGGGGAAAGGACAGTGTGTGACCCACTGTACCACCCGGTCCCAGAGGGGAAAGGACAGTGTGTGACCCACTGTACCACCCGGTCCCAGAGCGGAAAGGACAGTGTGTGACCTACTGTACCACCCGGTCCCAGAGGGGAAAGGACAGTGTGTGACCCACTGTACAACCTGGTCCCAGAAGAACAAGGACAGTGTGTGACCCACTGTACCTCCCGGTCCCAGAGGAGAAGGGACAGTGTGTGACCCACTGTACCACCCGGTCCCAGAGGAGAAGGGACAGTGTGTGACCCACTGTACCACCCGGTCCCAGAGGGGAAAGGACAGTGTTTGACCCACTGTACCACCCGGTCCCAGCGGAGAATGGACAGTGTGTGACCCACTGTACCACCCGGTCCCAGAGGGGAATGGACAGTGTGTGACCCACTCTACCACCCAGTCCCTGAGGGGAAAGGACAGTTTGTGACCCACTGTACCACCCGGTCCCAGAGGGGAAAGGACAGTGTGTGACCCACTGGACCACCCGGTCCCAGAGGGGAAAGGACAGTGTGTGACCCACTGTACCACCCGGTCCCAGAGGGGAAAGGACAGTGTGTGACCTACTGTACCACCCGGTCCCAGAGGGGAAAGGACAGTGTGTGACCCACTGTGCCACTCGGTCCCACAGGGGAAAGGACAGTGTGTGACCCACTGTACCACCCGGTCCCAGAGGAGTAAAGGACAGTGTGTGACCCACTGTAACACCCGGTCCCAGAGGGAAAAGAACAGTGTGTGACCCACTGTACCACCTGGTCCCGGAGGCGAAAGGACAGTGTGTGACCCACTGTACGACCTGGTCCCAGAAGAACAAGGTCAGTGTGTGACCCACTGTACCACCCGGTCCCACAGGTGAAAGGACAGTGTGTGACCCAGTGCACCACCCGGTCCCAGAGGGGAAAGGACAGTGTGTGACCCACTGTACCACCCGGTCCCACAGGGGAAAGGACAGTGTGTGACCCACTGTACCACCCGGTCCCAGAGGGGAAAGGACAGTGTGTGACCCACCGTACCACCCGGTCCCAGAGGGGAAAGGACAGTGTGTGACCCACCGTACCACCCGGTCCCACAGGGGAAAGGACAGTGTGTGACCCACTGTACCACCCGGTCCCAGAGGGGAAAGGACAGTGTGTGACCCAGTGTACCACCCGGTCCCAGAGGAGAAAGGACAGTGTGTGACCCACTGTACCACCCGGTCCCAGAGGAGAAAGGACAGTGTGTGACCCACTGTACCACCCGGTCCCAGAGGGGAAAGGACAGTGTGTGACCCTCTGTACCACCCGGTCCCAGAGGAGAAAGGACAGTGCGTGACCCACTGCACCACCCGGTCCCAGAGGAGAAAGGACAGTGTGTGACCCACTGTACCACCCGGTCCCAGAGGAACAAGTACAGTGTGTGACCCACTGTACGACCTGGTCCCAGAAGAACAAGGTCAGTGTGTGACCCACTGTACCACCCGGTCCCAGAGGGGAAAGGTCAGTGTGTGACCCACTGTACCACCTGGTCCCAGAGGAGAAAGGACAGTGTGTGACCCACTGTACCACCCGGTCCCAGAGGGGAAAGGACAGTGTGTGACCCACTGTACCACCCGGTCCCAGAGGGGAAAGGACAGTGTGTGACCCACTGTACCACCCGGTCCCAGAGGGGAAAGGACAGTGTGTGACCCACTGTACCACCCGGTCCCAGAGGGGAAAGGACAGTGTTTGACCCACTGTAACACCTGGTCCCAGAGGGGAAAGGACAGTGTGTGACCCACTGTACCACCCGGTCCCAGAGGGGAAAGGACAGTGTGTGACCCACTGCACCACCCGGTCCCAGAGGGGAAAGGACAGTGTGTGACCCACTCTACCACCCGGTCCCAGAGGGGAAAGGTCAGTGTGTGACCCACTGTACCACCCGGTCCCAGAGGGGAAAGGACAGTGTGTGACCCACTGTACCACCCGGTCCCAGAGGAACAAGTACAGTGTGTGACCCACTGTACCACCCGGTCCCAGAGGGGAAAGGACAGTGTGTGACCCACTGTACCACCCGGTCCCAGAGGGGAAAGGACAGTGTGTGACCCACTGTACCACCCGGTCCCTGAGAGGAAAGGAGAGTGTGTGACCCACTGTACCACCTGGTCCCAGAGGGGAAAGGACAGTGTGTGACCCACTGTACCTCCCGGTCCCAGAGGGGAAAGGACAGTGTGTGACCCACTGTACCACCCGGTCCCAGAGGGGAAAGGACAGTGTGTGACCCACTGTACCACCTGGTCCCAGAGGGGAAAGGACAGTGTGTGACCCACTGTACCTCCCGGTCCCAGAGGGGAAAGGACAGTGTGTCACCCACTGTACCACCCGGTCCCAGAGGGGAAAGGACAGTGTGTGACCCAGTGTACCACCCGGTCCCAGAGGGGAAAGGTCAGTGTGTGACCCACTGTACCACCCGGTCCCAGAAGGGAAACGACAGTGTGTGACTCACTGTACCACCCGCTCCCAGAGGGGAAAGGACAGTGTGTGACCCACTGTACCACCCGGTCCCAGAGGGGAAAGGACAGTGTGTGACCCACTGTATCACCCGGTCCCAGAGGGGAATGGACAGTGTGTAACCCACTGTACCACCTGGTCCCAGAGGGGAAAGGACAGTGTGTGACCCACTGTACCACCCGGTCACAGAGGGGAAAGGACAGTGTGTGACCCACTGTACCACCCGGTCCCAGGGGGGAAAGGACAGTGTGTGACTCACTGTACCACCGGGTCCCAGAGGGGAAAGGACAGTGTGTGACCCACTGTACCACCCGGTCCCTGAGAGGAAAGGACAGTGTGTGACCCACTGTACCACCCGGTCCCAGAGGGGAAAGGACAGTGTGTGACCCACTGTACCACCCGGTCCCAGAGGAGGAAGGACAGTGTGTGACCCACTGTACCACCCGGTCTCAGAGGAGGAAGGACAGTGTGTGACCCACTGTACCACCCGGTGTCAGAGGAGGAAGGACAGTGTGTGACCCACTGTACCACCCGGTCCCAGAGGAGAAGGGACAGTGTGTGACCCACTGTACCACCCGGTCCCAGAGGAGAAGGGACAGTGTGTGACCCACTGTACCACCTGGTCCCAGAGGGGAAAGGACAGTGTTTGACCCACTGTACCACCCGGTCCCAGAGGAGAATGGACAGTGTGTGACCCACTGTACCACCCGGTCCCAGAGGGGAAAGGACAGTGTGTGACCCACTGTACCACCCAGGCCCACAGGAAAATGGACAGTGTGTGACCCACTGTACCACCCGGTCCCAGAGGGGAAAGGACAGTGTGTGACCTACTGTACCACCCGGTCCCAGAGGGGAAAGGACAGTGTGTGACCCACTGTACCACCCGGTCCCACAGGGGAAAGGACAGTGTGTGACCCACTGTACCACCCGGTCCCAGAGGGGAAAGGACAGTGTATGACCCACTGTACCACCCGGTCCCAGAGGGGAAAGGACAGTGTGTGACCCACTGTACCACCTGGTCCCAGAGGGGAAAGGACAGTGTGTGACCCACTGTACCTCCCGGTCCCAGAGGGGAAAGGACAGTGTGTGACCCACTGTACCACCCGGTCCCAGAGGGGAAAGGACCGTGTGTGACCCACTCTACCACCCCGTCCCAGAGGGGAAAGGACAATGTGTGACCCACTGTATTACCCGGTCCCAGAGGGGAAAGGACAGTGTGTCACCCACTGTACCACCCGGTCCCAGAGGGGAAAGGACAGTGTGTCACCCACTGTACCACCCGGTCCCAGAGGGGAAAGGACAGTGTGTGACCCACTGTACCACCCGGTCCCAGGGGGGAAAGGACAGTGTCTGACTCACTGTACCATCCGGTCCCAGAGGGGAAAGGACAGTGTGTGACCCACTGTACCACCCGGTCCCTGAGAGGAAAGGACAGTGTGTGACCCACTGTACCACCCGGTCCCAGAGGGGAAAGGACAGTGTGTGACCCACTGCACCACCCGGTCCCAGAGGGGAAAGAACAGTGTGTGACTCACTGTACCGCCCGGTCCCAGAGGGGAAAGAACAGTGTGTGACCCACTGTACCACCCGGTCCCAGAGGAGGAAGGACAGTGTGTGACCCACTGTACCACCCGGTCTCAGAGGAGGAAGGACAGTGTGTGACCCACTGTACCACCCGGTCCCAGAGGAGAAGGGACAGTGTGTGATACACTGTACCACCCGGTCCCAGAGGGGAAAGGACAGTGTTTGACCCACTGTACCACCCGGTCCCAGAGGAGAATGGACAGTGTGTGACCCACTCTACCACCCGGTCCCAGAGTGGAAAGGACAGTGTGTGACCCACTGTACCAGCCGGTCCCAGAGGGGAAAGGACAGTGTGTGACCCACTGTACCACCCGGTCCCAGAGGGGAAAGGACAGTTTGTGACCCACTGTACCACCCGGTCCAAGAGGGGAAAGGACAGTGTGTGACCCACTGTACCACCCGGTCCCAGAGGAGAAGGGACAGTGTGTGACCCACCGTACCACCCGGTCCCAGAGGGGAAAGGACAGTGTGTGACTCACTGTACCGCCCGGTCCCAGAGGGGAAAGAACAGTGTGTGACCCACTGTACCACCCGGTCCCAGAGGAGGAAGGACAGTGTGTGACCCACTGTACCACCCGGTCTCAGAGGAGGAAGGACAGTGTGTGACCCACTGTATCACCCGATCCCAGAGGAGAAGGGACAGTGTGTGATACACTGTACCACCCGGTCCCAGAGGGGAAAGGACAGTGTTTGACCCACTGTACCACCCGGTCCCAGAGGAGAATGGACAGTGTGTGACCCACTCTACCACCCGGTCCCAGAGTGGAAAGGACAGTGTGTGACCCACTGTACCAGCCGGTCCCAGAGGGGAAAGGACAGTGTGTGACCCACTGTACCAGCCGGTCCCAGAGGGGAAAGGACAGTGTGTGACCCACTGTACCACCCGGTCCCAGAGGGGAAAGGACAGTTTGTGACCCACTGTACCACCCGGTCCAAGAGGGGAAAGGACAGTGTGTGACCCACTGTACCACCCGGTCCCAGAGGAGAAGGGACAGTGTGTGACCCACCGTACCACCCGGTCCCAGAGGGGAAAGGACAGTGTTTGACCCACTGTACCACCCGGTCCCAGAGGAGAATGGACAGTGTGTGACCCACTGTACCACCCGGTCCCAGAGGGGAAAGGACAGTGTGTGACCTACTGTACCACCCGGTCCCAGAGGGGAAAGGACAGTGTTTGACCCACTGTACCACCCGGTCCCAGAGGGGAAAGGACAGTGTGTGACCTACTGTACCACCCGGTCCCAGAGGGGAAAGGACAGTGTGTGACCCACTGTACCACCCGGTCCCACAGGGGAAAGGACAGTGTGTGACCCACTGTACCACCCGGTCCCAGAGGGGAAAGGACAGTGTATGACCCACTGTACCACCCGGTCCCAGAGGAGTAAAGGACAGTGTGTGACCCACTGTGACACCCGGTCCCAGAGGGGAAAGGACAGTGTGTGACCCATTGTACGACCTGGTCCCAGAAGAACAAGGTCAGTGTGTGACCCACTGTAAGACCCGGTCCCACAGGTGAAAGGACAGTGTGTGACCCAGTGCACCACCCGGTCCCAGAGGGGAAAGGACAGTGTGTGACCCACTGTACCACCCAGTCCCACAGGGGAAAGGACAGTGTGTGACCCAGTGCACCACCCGGTCCCAGAGGGGAAAGGACAGTGTGTGACACACCGTACCCCCCGGTCCCACAGGGGAAAGGACCATGTGTGACCCACTGTACCACCCGGTCCCAGAGGGGAAAGGACAGTGTGTGACCCACTGTACCACCCTGTCCCAGAGGGGAAAGGACAGTGTGTGACCCACTGTACTACCCGGTCCCAGAGGGGAAAGGACAGTGTGTGACCCACTGTACCATACGGTCCCAGGGGGGAAAGGACAGTGTGTGACCCACTGTACCACCCGGTCGCAGAGGGGAAAGGACAGTGTGTGACCCACGGTACCACCCGGTCCCAGAGGGGAAAGGACAGTGTGTGACCCACTCTACCACCCGGTCCCAGCGGGGAAAGGACAGTGAGTGACCCACTGTACCACCTGGTCCCAGAGGGGAAAGGACAGTGTGTGACCCACTGTACCACCCGGTCGCAGAGGGGAAAGGACAGTGTGTGACCCACGGTACCACCCGGTCCCAGAGGGGAAAGGACAGTGTGTGACCCACTCTACCACCCGGTCCCAGAGGTGAAAGGACAGTGTGTGACCCACTGTAGCACCCGATCCCAGGGAGGAAAGGACAGTGTGTGACCCACTGTACCACCCGGTCGCAGAGGGGAAAGGACAGTGTGTGACCCACGGTACCACCCGGTCCCAGAGGGGAAAGGACAGTGTGTGACCCACTCTACCACCCGGTCCCAGAGGTGAAAGGACAGTGTGTGACCCACTGTAGCACCCGATCCCAGGGAGGAAAGGACAGTGTGTGACCCACTGTACCACCCGGTCCCAGAGGAACAAGTACAGTGTGTGACCCACTGTACCACCCGGTCCCACAGGTGAAAGGACAGTGTGTGACCCAGTGCACCACCCGGTCCCAGAGGGGAAAGGACAGTGTGTGACCCACTGTACCACCCGGTCCCACAGGGGAAAGGACAGTGTGTGACCCAGTGCACCACCCGGTCCCAGAGGGGAAAGGACAGTGTGTGACCCACCGCACCATCCGGTCCCACAGGGGAAAGGACCGTGTGTGACCCACTGTACCACCCGGTCCCAGAGGGGAAAGGACAGTGTGTGACCCAGTGTACCACCCGGTCCCAGAGGAGAAAGGACAGTGTGTGACCCACTGTACCACCCGGTCCCAGAGGGGAAAGGACAGTGTTTGACCCACTGTAACACCTGGTCCCAGAGGGGAAAGGACAGTGTGTGACCCACTCTACCACCCGGTCCCAGAGGTGAAAGGACAGTGTGTGACCCACTGTAGCACCCGATCCCAGGGAGGAAAAGAGAGTGTGTGACCCACTGTACCAACCGGTCCCAGAGGGGAAAGGACAGTGTCTGACCCACTGTACCACCTGGTCCCAGAGGGGAAAGGACAGTGTGTGACCCACTGTACCACCCGGTCCCAGAGGGGAAAGGACAGTGTGTGACCCACTGTACCACCCGGTCCCACAGGGGAAAGGACAGTGTGTGACCCACTGTACCACCCGGTCCCAGAGGGGAAAGGACCGTGTGTGACCCACTCTACCACCCCGTCCCAGAGGGGAAAGGACAATGTGTGACCCACTGTATCACCCGGTCCCAGAGGGGAAAGGACAGTGTGTCACCCACTGTACCACCCGGTCCCAGAGGGGAAAGGACAGTGTGTGACCCACTGTACCACCCGGTCCCAGAGGGGAAAGGTCAGTGTGTGACCCACTGTACCACCCGGTCCCAGAGGGGAAAGGACAGTGTGTGACCCACTGTACCACCCGGTCGCAGAGGGGAAAGGACAGTGTGTGACCCACGGTACCACCCGGTCCCAGAGGGGAAAGAAAAGTGTGTGACCCACTGTAGCACCAGGTCCCAGGGAGGAAAGGACAGTGTGTGACCCACTGTACCAACCGGTCCCAGAGGGGAAAGGACAGTGTGTGACCCACTGTACAACCCGGTCCCAGGGGGGAAAGGACAGTATGTGACTCAGTGTACCACCCGGTCCCAGAGGGGAAAGGACAGTGTGTGACCCACTGTACCACCCGGTCCCAGAGAGGAAAGGACAGTTTGTGACCCACTGTACCACCTGGTCCCAGAGGGGAAAGGACAGTGTGTGACCCACTGTACCGCCCGGTCCCAGAGGCGAAAGAACAGTGTGTGACCCACTGTCCCACCCGGTCCCAGAGGGGAAAGGACAGTGTGTGACCCACTGTACCACCCGGTCTCAGAGGAGGAAGGACAGTGTGTGACCCACTGTACCACCCGGTCCCAGAGGAGAAGGGACAGTGTGTGACCCACTGTACCACCCGGTCCCAGAGGGGAAAGGACAGTGTTTGACCCACTGTACCACCCGGTCCCAGAGGAGAATGGACAGTGTGTGACCCACTGTATCACCCGGTCCCAGAAGGGAAAGGACAGTGTGTGACCCACTGTACCACCCGGTCCCAGAGGGGAAAGGACAGTGTGTGACCCACTGTACAACCCGGTCCCAGAGGGGAAAGGACAGTGTGTGACCCACTGTACCACCCGGTCCCAGAGGGGAAAGGACAGTGTGTGACCCACTGTACCACCCGGTCCCTGAGGGGAAAGGACAGTTTGTGACCCACTGTACAACCCGGTCCCAGAGGGGAAAGGACAGTGTGTGACCCACTGTACCACCCGGTCCCAGAGGGGAAAGGACAGTGTGTGACCCACTGTACCACCCGGTCCCAGAGGGGAAAGGACAGTGTGTGACCTGCTGTACCACCCGGTCCAGAGGGGAAAGGACAGGGTGTGACCCACTGTACCACCCGGTCCCAGAGGGGAAAGGACAGTGTGTGACCCACTGTACCACCCGGTCCCAGAGGAGTAAAGGACAGTGTGTGACCCACTGTACCATCCGGTCCCAGAAGGGAAACGACAGTGTGGGACTCACTGTACCACCCGCTCCCAGAGGGGAAAGGACAGTGTGTGACCCACTGTACCACCCGGTCCCAGGGGGGAAAGGACAGTATGTGACACAGTGTACCACCCGGTCCCAGAGGGGAAAGGACAGTGTGTGACCCACTGTACCACCCGGTCCCAGAGAGGAAAGGACAGTTTGTGACCTACTGTACCACCTGGTCCCAGAGGGGAAAGGACAGTGTGTGACCCACTGTACCACCCGGTCCCAGAGGGGAAAGGACAGTGTGTGACCCACTGTACGACCTGGTCCCAGAAGAACAAGGTCAGTGTGTGACCCACTGTACCACCCGGTCCCAGAGGAGAAGGGACAGTGTGTGACCCACTGTACCACCCGGTCCCAGAGGGGAAAGGACAGTGTTTGACCCACTGTACCACCCGGTCCCAGAGGAGAATGGACAGTGTGTGACCCACTGTATCACCCGGTCCCAGAAGGGAAAGAACAGTGTGTGACCCACTGTACCACCCAGTCCCTGAGGGGAAAGGACAGTTTGTGACCCACTGTACCACCCGGTCCCAGAGGGGAAAGGACAGTGTGTGACCCACTGTACCACCCGGTCCCAGAGGGGAAAGGACAGTGTGTGACCCACTGTACCACCCGGTCCCAGAGCGGAAAGGACAGTGTGTGACCTACTGTACCACCCGGTCCCAGAGGGGAAAGGACAGTGTGTGACCCACTGTTCCACCCGGTCCCAGAGGGGAAAGGACAGTGTGTGACCCACTGTACCACCCGGTCCCAAAGTAGTAAAGGACAGTGTGTGACCCACTGTAACACCCGGTCCCAGAGGAGTAAAGGACAGTGTGTGACCCACTGTAACACCCGGTCCCAGAGGGGAAAGGACAGTGTGTGACCCACTGTACCACCTGGTCCCAGAGGAGGAAGGACAGTGTGTGACCCACTGTACCACCCGGTCCCAGAGGGGAAAGGACAGTGTGTGACCCACTCTACCACCTGGTCCCGGAGGCGAAAGGACAGTGTGTGACCCACTGTACCACCCGGTCCCAGAGGGGAAAGGACAGTGTGTGACCCACTGTACCACCCGGTCCCAGAGGGGAAAGGACAGTGTGTGACCCACTGTACGACCTGGTCCCAGAAGAACAAGGTCAGTGTGTGACCCATTGTACCACTCGGTCCCAGAGGTGAAAGGACAGTGTGTGACCCACTGTACCACCCGGTCCCAGAGGGGAAAGAACAGTGTGTGACCCACTGTACCACCCGGTCCCAGAGGAGGAAGGACAGTGTGTGACCCACTGTACCACCCGGTCTCAGAGGAGGAAGGACAGTGTGTGACCCACTGTACCACCCGGTCCCAGAGGAGTAAAGGACAGTGTGTGACCCACTGTAACATCCGGTCCCAGAGGGAAAAGAACAGTGTGTGACCCACTGTACCACCTGGTCCCGGAGGCGAAAGGACAGTGTGTGACCCACTTTACGACCTGGTCCCAGAAGAACAAGGTCAGTGTGTGACCCACTGTACCACCCGGTCCCACAGGTGAAAGGACAGTGTGTGACCCACTGTACCACCTGGTCCCAGAGGGGAAAGGACAGTGTGTGACCCACTGTACCACCCGGTCCCAGAGGGGAAAGGACAGTGTGTGACCCACTGTACCACCTGGTCCCAGAGGGGAAAGGACAGTGTGTGACCCACTGTACCACCCGGTCCCAGAGGGGAAAGGACCGTGTGTGACCCACTCTACCACCCCGTCCCAGAGGGGAAAGGACAATGTGTGACCCACTGTATCACCCGGTCCCAGAGGGGAATGGACGGTGTGTCACCCACTGTACCACCCGGTCCCAGAGGGGAAAGGACAGTGTGTGACCCACTGTACCACCCGGTCCCAGAGGGGAAAGGTCAGTGTGTGACACACTGTACCACCCGGCCCCAGATGGGAAAGGACAGTGTGTGACCCACTGTACCACCCGGTCGCAGAGGGGAAAGGACAGTGTGTGACCCACGGTACCACCCGGTCCCAGAGGGGAAAGGAAAGTGTGTGACCCACTGTACCACCCGGTCCCAGAGGGGAAAGGACAGTGTGTGACCCACTGTATCACCCGGTCCCAGAGGGGAAAGGACAGTGTGTGACCCACTGTACCACCCGGTCCCACAGGGGAAAGGACAGTGTGTGACCCACTGTACCACCCGGTCCCAGAGGGGAAAGGACAGTGTGTGACCCACTGTACCACCTGGTCCCAGAGGGGAAAGGACAGTGTGTGACCCACTGTATCACCCGGTCCCAGAAGGGAAACGACAGTGTGTGACTCACTGTACCACCCGCTCCCAGAGGGGAAAGGACAGTGTGTGACCCACTGTAACACCCGGTCCCAGAGGGGAAAGGACAGTGTGTGACCCACTGTACCACCTGGTCCCAGAGGAGGAAGGACAGTGTGTGACCCACTGTACCACCCGGTCCCAGAGGGGAAAGGACAGTGTGTGACCCACTCTACCACCTGGTCCCGGAGGCGAAAGGACAGTGTGTGACCCACTGTACCACCCGGTCCCAGAGGGGAAAGGACAGTGTGTGACCCACTGTACCATCCGGTCCCAGAGGGGAAAGGACAGTGTGTGACCCACTGTACGACCTGGTCCCAGAAGAACAAGGTCAGTGTGTGACCCATTGTACCACTCGGTCCCAGAGGTGAAAGGACAGTGTGTGACCCACTGTACCACCCGGTCCCAGAGGGGAAAGAACAGTGTGTGACCCACTGTACCACCCGGTCCCAGAGGAGGAAGGACAGTGTGTGACCCACTGTACCACCCGGTCTCAGAGGAGGAAGGACAGTGTGTGACCCACTGTACCACCCGGTCCCAGAGGAGAAGGGACAGTGTGTGACCCACTGTACCACCCGGTCCCAGAGGGGAAAGGACAGTGTTTGACCCACTGTACCACCCGGTCCCAGAGGGGAATGGACAGTGTGTGACCCACTGTACCACCCGGTCCCAGAGGGGAATGGACAGTGTGTGACCCACTCTACCACCCAGTCCCTGAGGGGAAAGGACAGTGTGTGACCCACTTTACGACCTGGTCCCAGAAGAACAAGGTCAGTGTGTGACCCACTGTACCACCCGGTCCCACAGGTGAAAGGACAGTGTGTGACCCACGGCACCACCCGGTCCCAGAGGGGAAAGGACAGTGTGTGACCCACTGTCCCAACCGGTCCCAGAGGGGAAAGGACAGTGTGTGACCCACTGTACCACCTGGTCCCAGAGGGGAAAGGACAGTGTGTGACCCACTGTATCACCCGGTCCCAGAAGGGAAACGACAGTGTGTGACTCACTGTACCACCCGCTCCCAGAGGGGAAAGGACAGTGTGTGACCCACTGTACCACCCGGTCCCAGAGGGGAAAGGACAGTGTGTGACCCACTGTATCACCCGGTCCCAGAGGGGAAAGGACAGTGTGTGACCCACTGTACCACCTGGTCCCAGAGGGGAAAGGACAGTGCGTGACCCACTGTACCACCCGGTCCCAGAGGGGAAAGTACAGTGTGTGACCCACTGTGCCACCCGGTCACAGAGGGGAAAGGACAGTGTGTGACCCACTGTACCACCCGGTCCCAGGGGGGAAAGGACAGTGTGTGACTCACTGTACCACCCGGTCCCAGAGGGGAAAGGACAGTGTGTGACCCACTGTACCACCCGGTCCCTGAGAGGAAAGGACAGTGTGTGACCCACTGTACCACCCGGTCCCAGAGGGGAAAGGACAGTGTGTGACCCACTGCACCACCCGGTCCCAGAGGGGAAAGAACAGTGTGTGACTCACTGTACCGCGCGGTCCCAGAGGGGAAAGAACAGTGTGTGACCCACTGTACCACCCGGTCCCAGAGGAGGAAGGACAGTGTGTGACCCACTGTACCACCCGGTCTCAGAGGAGGAAGGACAGTGTGTGACCCACTGTTCCACCCGGTCCCAGAGGAGAAGGGACAGTGTGTGACCCACTGTACCACCCGGTCCCAGAGGGGAAAGGACAGTGTTTGACCCACTGTACCACCCGGTCCCAGAGGAGAATGGACAGTGTGTGACCCACTGTACCACCCGGTCCCAGAGGGGAAAGGACAGTGTGTGACCCACTGTACCACCCGGTCCCACAGGGGAAAGGACAGTGTGTGACCCACTGTACCACCCGGTCCCAGAGGGGAAAGGACAGTGTATGACCCACTGTACCACCTGGTCCCAGAGGGGAAAGGACAGTGTGTGACCCACTGTACCTCCCGGTCCCAGAGGGGAAAGGACAGTGTGTGACCCACTGTACCACCCGGTCCCAGAGGGGAAAGGACCGTGTGTGACCCACTCTACCACACCGTCCCAGAGGGGAAAGGACAATGTGTGACCCACTGTATCACCCGGTCCCAGAGGGGAAAGGACAGTGTGTCACCCACTGTACCACCCGGTCCCAGAGGGGAAAGGACAGTGTGTGACCCACTGTACCACCCGGTCGCAGAGGGGAAAGGACAGTGTGTGACCCACGGTACCACCCGGTCCCAGAGGGGAAAGGAAAGTGTGTGACCCACTGCACCACCCGGTCCCAGAGGGGAAAGGACAGTGTGTGACCCACTGTACCACCCGGTCCCAGAGGGGAAAGGACAGTGTGTGACCCACTGCACCACCCGGTCCCAGAGGGGAAAGGACAGTGTGTGACCCACTGTACCACCCGGTCCCAGGGAGGAAAGGACAGTGTGTGACCCACTGTACCAACCGGTCCCAGAGGGGAAAGGACAGTGTGTGACCCACTGTACCACCCGGTCCCAGAGCGGAAAGGACAGTGTGTGACCCACTGTATCACGCGGTCCCGGAGGGGAATGGACAGTGTGTGACCCACTGTACCACCTGGTCCCAGAGGGGAAAGGACAGTGTGTGACCCACTGTACCTCCCGGTCCCAGAGGGGAAAGGACAGTGTGTGACCCACTGTACCACCCGGTCCCAGAGGGGAAAGGACCGTGTGTGACCCACTCTACCACCCCGTCCCAGAGGGGAAAGGACAATGTGTGACCCACTGTATTACCCGGTCCCAGAGGGGAAAGGACAGTGTGTCACCCACTGTACCACCCGGTCCCAGAGGGGAAAGGACAGTGTGTCACCCACTGTACCACCCGGTCCCAGAGGGGAAAGGACAGTGTGTGACCCACTGTACCACCCGGTCCCAGGGGGGAAAGGACAGTGTCTGACTCACTGTACCATCCGGTCCCAGAGGGGAAAGGACAGTGTGTGACCCACTGTACCACCCGGTCCCTGAGAGGAAAGGACAGTGTGTGACCCACTGTACCACCCGGTCCCAGAGGGGAAAGGACAGTGTGTGACCCACTGCACCACCCGGTCCCAGAGGGGAAAGAACAGTGTGTGACTCACTGTACCGCCCGGTCCCAGAGGGGAAAGAACAGTGTGTGACCCACTGTACCACCCGGTCCCAGAGGAGGAAGGACAGTGTGTGACCCACTGTACCACCCGGTCTCAGAGGAGGAAGGACAGTGTGTGACCCACTGTACCACCCGGTCTCAGAGGAGGAAGGACAGTGTGTGACCCACTGTACCACCCGGTCCCAGAGGAGGAAGGACAGTGTGTGACCCACTGTATCACCCGATCCCAGAGGAGAAGGGACAGTGTGTGATACACTGTACCACCCGGTCCCAGAGGGGAAAGGACAGTGTTTGACCCACTGTACCACCCGGTCCCAGAGGAGAATGGACAGTGTGTGACCCACTCTACCACCCGGTCCCAGAGTGGAAAGGACAGTGTGTGACCCACTGTACCAGCCGGTCCCAGAGGGGAAAGGACAGTGTGTGACCCACTGTACCACCCGGTCCCACAGGAGAATGGACAGTGTGTGACCCACTGTACCACCCGGTCCCTGAGGGGAAAGGACAGTTTGTGACCCACTGTACCACCCGGTCCAAGAGGGGAAAGGACAGTGTGTGACCCACTGTACCACCCGGTCCCAGAGGAGAAGGGACAGTGTGTGACCCACCGTACCACCCGGTCCCAGAGGGGAAAGGACAGTGTTTGACCCACTGTACCACCCGGTCCCAGAGGAGAATGGACAGTGTGTGACCCACTGTACCACCCGGTCCCAGAGGGGAAAGGACAGTGTGTGACCTACTGTACCACCCGGTCCCAGAGGGGAAAGGACAGTGTTTGACCCACTGTACCACCCGGTCCCAGAGGGGAAAGGACAGTGTGTGACCTACTGTACCACCCGGTCCCAGAGGGGAAAGGACAGTGTGTGACCCACTGTACCACCCGGTCCCACAGGGGAAAGGACAGTGTGTGACCCACTGTACCACCCGGTCCCAGAGGGGAAAGGACAGTGTATGACCCACTGTACCACCCGGTCCCAGAGGAGTAAAGGACAGTGTGTGACCCACTGTGACACCCGGTCCCAGAGGGGAAAGGACAGTGTGTGACCCATTGTACGACCTGGTCCCAGAAGAACAAGGTCAGTGTGTGACCCACTGTAAGACCCGGTCCCACAGGTGAAAGGACAGTGTGTGACCCAGTGCACCACCCGGTCCCAGAGGGGAAAGGACAGTGTGTGACCCACTGTACCACCCAGTCCCACAGGGGAAAGGACAGTGTGTGACCCAGTGCACCACCCGGTCCCAGAGGGGAAAGGACAGTGTGTGACACACCGTACCCCCCGGTCCCACAGGGGAAAGGACCATGTGTGACCCACTGTACCACCCGGTCCCAGAGGGGAAAGGACAGTGTGTGACCCACTGTACCACCCTGTCCCAGAGGGGAAAGGACAGTGTGTGACCCACTGTACTACCCGGTCCCAGAGGGGAAAGGACAGTGTGTGACCCACTGTACCATACGGTCCCAGGGGGGAAAGGACAGTGTGTGACCCACTGTACCACCCGGTCCCAGAGGAGAAAGGACAGTGTGTGACCCACTGTACCACCCGGTCCCAGGGGGGAAAGGACAGTGTGTGACTCACTGTACCACCCGGTCCCAGAGGAGAAAGGACATTGTGTGACCCACTGTACCACCCGGTCCCAGAGGGGAAAGGACAGTGAGTGACCCACTGTCCCACCTGGTCCCAGAGGGGAAAGGAGAGTGTGTGACCCACTGTACCACCCGGTCGCAGAGGGGAAAGGACAGTGTGTGACCCACGGTACCACCCGGTCCCAGAGGGGAAAGGACAGTGTGTGACCCACTCTACCACCCGGTCCCAGCGGGGAAAGGACAGTGAGTGACCCACTGTACCACCTGGTCCCAGAGGGGAAAGGACAGTGTGTGACCCACTGTACCACCCGGTCGCAGAGGGGAAAGGACAGTGTGTGACCCACGGTACCACCCGGTCCCAGAGGGGAAAGGACAGTGTGTGACCCACTCTACCACCCGGTCCCAGAGGTGAAAGGACAGTGTGTGACCCACTGTAGCACCCGATCCCAGGGAGGAAAGGACAGTGTGTGACCCACTGTACCACCCGGTCCCAGAGGAACAAGTACAGTGTGTGACCCACTGTACCACCCGGTCCCACAGGTGAAAGGACAGTGTGTGACCCAGTGCACCACCCGGTCCCAGAGGGGAAAGGACAGTGTGTGACCCACTGTACCACCCGGTCCCACAGGGGAAAGGACAGTGTGTGACCCAGTGCACCACCCGGTCCCAGAGGGGAAAGGACAGTGTGTGACCCACCGCACCATCCGGTCCCACAGGGGAAAGGACCGTGTGTGACCCAGTGTACCACCCGGTCCCAGAGGAGAAAGGACAGTGTGTGACCCACTGTACCACCCGGTCCCAGAGGGGAAAGGACAGTGTTTGACCCACTGTAACACCTGGTCCCAGAGGGGAAAGGACAGTGTGTGACCCACTCTACCACCCGGTCCCAGAGGTGAAAGGACAGTGTGTGACCCACTGTAGCACCCGATCCCAGGGAGGAAAAGAGAGTGTGTGACCCACTGTACCAACCGGTCCCAGAGGGGAAAGGACAGTGTCTGACCCACTGTACCACCTGGTCCCAGAGGGGAAAGGACAGTGTGTGACCCACTGTACCACCCGGTCCCAGAGGGGAAAGGACAGTGTGTGACCCACTGTACCACCCGGTCCCACAGGGGAAAGGACAGTGTGTGACCCACTGTACCACCCGGTCCCAGAGGGGAAAGGACCGTGTGTGACCCACTCTACCACCCCGTCCCAGAGGGGAAAGGACAATGTGTGACCCACTGTATCACCCGGTCCCAGAGGGGAAAGGACAGTGTGTCACCCACTGTACCACCCGGTCCCAGAGGGGAAAGGACAGTGTGTGACCCACTGTACCACCCGGTCCCAGAGGGGAAAGGTCAGTGTGTGACCCACTGTACCACCCGGTCCCAGAGGGGAAAGGACAGTGTGTGACCCACTGTACCACCCGGTCGCAGAGGGGAAAGGACAGTGTGTGACCCACGGTACCACCCGGTCCCAGAGGGGAAAGAAAAGTGTGTGACCCACTGTAGCACCAGGTCCCAGGGAGGAAAGGACAGTGTGTGACCCACTGTACCAACCGGTCCCAGAGGGGAAAGGACAGTGTGTGACCCACTGTACAACCCGGTCCCAGGGGGGAAAGGACAGTATGTGACTCAGTGTACCACCCGGTCCCAGAGGGGAAAGGACAGTGTGTGACCCACTGTACCACCCGGTCCCAGAGAGGAAAGGACAGTTTGTGACCCACTGTACCACCTGGTCCCAGAGGGGAAAGGACAGTGTGTGACCCACTGTACCGCCCGGTCCCAGAGGCGAAAGAACAGTGTGTGACCCACTGTCCCACCCGGTTCCAGAGGAGGAAGGACAGTGTGTGACCCACTGTACCACCCGGTCTCAGAGGAGGAAGGACAGTGTGTGACCCACTGTACCACCCGGTCCCAGAGGAGAAGGGACAGTGTGTGACCCACTGTACCACCCGGTCCCAGAGGGGAAAGGACAGTGTTTGACCCACTGTACCACCCGGTCCCAGAGGAGAATGGACAGTGTGTGACCCACTGTATCACCCGGTCCCAGAAGGGAAAGGACAGTGTGTGACCCACTGTACCACCCGGTCCCTGAGGGGAAAGGACAGTTTGTGACCCACTGTACAACCCGGTCCCAGAGGGGAAAGGACAGTGTGTGACCCACTGTACCACCCGGTCCCAGAGGGGAAAGGACAGTGTGTGACCCACTGTACCACCCGGTCCCAGAGGGGAAAGGACAGTGTGTGACCTGCTGTACCACCCGGTCCAGAGGGGAAAGGACAGGGTGTGACCCACTGTACCACCCGGTCCCAGAGGGGAAAGGACAGTGTGTGACCCACTGTACCACCCGGTCCCAGAGGAGTAAAGGACAGTGTGTGACCCACTGTAACACCCGGTCCCAGAGGGGAAAGGACAGTGTGTGACCCACTGTACCACCTGGTCCCAGAGGGGAAAGGACAGTGTGTGACCCACTGTACCACCCGGTCCCAGAAGGGAAACGACAGTGTGGGACTCACTGTACCACCCGCTCCCAGAGGTGAAAGGACAGTGTGTGACCCACGGCACCACCCGGTCCCAGAGGGGAAAGGACAGTGTGTGACCCACTGTCCCAACCGGTCCCAGAGGGGAAAGGACAGTGTGTGACCCACTGTACCACCTGGTCCCAGAGGGGAAAGGACAGTGTGTGACCCACTGTATCACCCGGTCCCAGAAGGGAAACGACAGTGTGTGACTCACTGTACCACCCGCTCCCAGAGGGGAAAGGACAGTGTGTGACCCACTGTATCACCCGGTCCCAGAGGGGAAAGGACAGTGTGTGACCCACTGTACCACCTGGTCCCAGAGGGGAAAGGACAGTGCGTGACCCACTGTACCACCCGGTCCCAGAGGGGAAAGGACAGTGTGTGACCCACTGTGCCACCCGGTCACAGAGGGGAAAGGACAGTGTGTGACCCACTGTACCACCCGGTCCCAGGGGGGAAAGGACAGTGTGTGACTCACTGTACCACCCGGTCCCAGAGGGGAAAGGACAGTGTGTGACCCACTGTACCACCCGGTCCCTGAGAGGAAAGGACAGTGTGTGACCCACTGTACCACCCGGTCCCAGAGGGGAAAGGACAGTGTGTGACCCACTGCACCACCCGGTCCCAGAGGGGAAAGAACAGTGTGTGACTCACTGTACCGCGCTGTCCCAGAGGGGAAAGAACAGTGTGTGACCCACTGTACCACCCGGTCCCAGAGGAGGAAGGACAGTGTGTGACCCACTGTACCACCCGGTCTCAGAGGAGGAAGGACAGTGTGTGACCCACTGTTCCACCCGGTCCCAGAGGAGAAGGGACAGTGTGTGACCCACTGTACCACCCGGTCCCACAGGGGAAAGGACAGTGTGTGACCCACTGTACCACCCGGTCCCAGAGGGGAAAGGACAGTGTATGACCCACTGTACCACCTGGTCCCAGAGGGGAAAGGACAGTGTGTGACCCACTGTACCTCCCGGTCCCAGAGGGGAAAGGACAGTGTGTGACCCACTGTACCACCCGGTCCCAGAGGGGAAAGGACCGTGTGTGACCCACTCTACCACACCGTCCCAGAGGGGAAAGGACAATGTGTGACCCACTGTATCACCCGGTCCCAGAGGGGAAAGGACAGTGTGTCACCCACTGTACCACCCGGTCCCAGAGGGGAAAGGTCAGTGTGTGACCCACTGTACCACCCGGTCCCAGAGGGGAAAGGACAGTGTGTGACCCACTGTACCACCCGGTCGCAGAGGGGAAAGGACAGTGTGTGACCCACGGTACCACCCGGTCCCAGAGGGGAAAGGAAAGTGTGTGACCCACTGCACCACCCGGTCCCAGAGGGGAAAGGACAGTGTGTGACCCACTGTACCACCCGGTCCCAGAGGGGAAAGGACAGTGTGTGACCCACTGCACCACCCGGTCCCAGAGGGGAAAGGACAGTGTGTGACCCACTGTACCACCCGGTCCCAGGGAGGAAAGGACAGTGTGTGACCCACTGTACCAACCGGTCCCAGAGGGGAATGGACAGTGTGTGACCCACTGTACCACCCGGTCCCAGAGCGGAAAGGACAGTGTGTGACCCACTGTATCACGCGGTCCCGGAGGGGAATGGACAGTGTGTGACCCACTGTACCACCTGGTCCCAGAGGGGAAAGGACAGTGTGTGACCCACTGTACCACCCGGTCCCAGGGGGGAAAGGACAGTGTGTGACTCACTGTACCACCCGGTCCCAGAGGGGAAAGGACAGTGTGTGACCCACTGTACCACCCGGTCCCTGAGAGGAAAGGACAGTGTGTGACCCACTGTAACACCCGGTCCCAGAGGGGAAAGGACAGTGTGTGACCCACTGCACCACCCGGTCCCAGAGGGGAAAGAACAGTGTGTGACTCACTGTACCGCCCGGTCCCAGAGGGGAAAGGACAGTGTGTGACCCACTGTACCACCCGGTCCCAGAGGAGAAGGGACAGTGTGTGACCCACCGGACCACCCGGTCCCAGAGGGGAAAGGACAGTGTTTGACCCACTGTACCACCCGGTCCCAGAGGAGAATGGACAGTGTGTGACCCACTGTACCACCCGGTCCCAGAGGGGAAAGGACAGTGTGTGACCCACTGTTCCACCCGGTCCCAGAGGAGAAGGGACAGTGTGTGACCCACTGTACCACCCGGTCCCAGAGGAGAAAGGACAGTGTGTGACCCACTGTACCTCCCGGTCCCAGAGGGGAAAGGACAGTGTGTGACCCACTGTACCACCCGGTCCCAGAGGGGAAAGGACCGTGTGTGACCCACTCTACCACCCCGTCCCAGAGGGGAAAGGACAATGTGTGACCCACTGTATCACCCGGTCCCGGAGGGGAATGGACAGTGTGTGACCCACTGTACCACCTGGTCCCAGAGGGGAAAAGACAGTGTGTGACCCACTGTACCACCCGGTCCCAGAGGGGAAAGGACAGTGTGTGACCCACTGTACCACCCGGTCCCAGAGGAGAAGGGACAGTGTGTGACCCACTGTACCACCCGGTCCCAGAGGGGAAAGGACAGTGTTTGACCCACTGTACCACCCGGTCCCAGAGGAGAATGGACAGTGTGTGACCCACTGTACCACCCGGTCCCAGAGGGGAAAGGACAGTGTGTGACCCACTGTACCACCCAGGCGCACAGGAGAATGGACAGTGTGTGACCCACTGTACCACCCGGTCCCAGAGGGGAAAGGACAGTGTGTGACCTACTGTACCACCCGGTCCCAGAGGGGAAAGGACAGTGTGTGACCCACTGTACCACCCGGTCCCACAGGGGAAAGGACAGTGTGTGACCCACTGTACCACCCGGTCCCAGAGGGGAAAGGACAGTGTATGACCCACTGTACCACCTGGTCCCAGAGGGGAAAGGACAGTGTGTGACCCACTGTACCTCCCGGTCCCAGAGGGGAAAGGACAGTGTGTGACCCACTGTACCACCCGGTCCCAGAGGGGAAAGGACCGTGTGTGACCCACTCTACCACCCCGTCCCAGAGGGGAAAGGACAATGTGTGACCCACTGTATCACCCGGTCCCGGAGGGGAATGGACAGTGTGTGACCCACTGTACCACCTGGTCCCAGAGGGGAAAGGACAGTGTGTGACCCACTGTACCACCCGGTCCCAGAGGGGAAAGGACAGTGTGTGACCCACTGTACCACCCGGTCCCAGAGGGGAAAGGACAGTGTGTGACCCACTGTACCTCCCGGTCCCAGAGGGGAAAGGACAGTGTGTGACCCACTGTACCACCCGGTCCCAGAGGGGAAAGGACCGTGTGTGACCCACTCTACCTCCCGGTCCCAGAGCGGAAAGGACAGTGTGCGACCCACTGTATCACCCGGTCCCGGAGGGGAATGGACAGTGTGTGACCCACTGTACCACCTGGTCCCAGAGGGGAAAGGACAGTGTGTGACCCACTGTACCACCCGGTCCCTGAGAGGAAAGGACAGTGTGTGACCCACTGTAACACCCGGTCCCAGAGGGGAAAGGACAGTGTGTGACCCACTGCACCACCCGGTCCCAGAGGGGAAAGAACAGTGTGTGACTCACTGTACCGCCCGGTCCCAGAGGGGAAAGAACAGTGTGTGACCCACTGTACCACCCGGTCCCAGAGGAGGAAGGACAGTGTGTGACCCACTGTACCACCCGGTCTCAGAGGAGGAAGGACAGTGTGTGACCCACTGTACCACCCGGTCCCAGAGGGGAAAGGACAGTGTGTGACCCACTGTACCACCCGGTCCCAGAGGAGGAAGGACAGTGTGTGACCCACTGTACCACCCGGTCTCAGAGGAGGAAGGACAGTGTGTGACCCACTGTACCACCCGGTCCCAGAGGGGAAAGGACAGTGTGTCACCCACTGTACCACCCGGTCCCAAAGGGGAAAGGACAGTGTGTGACCCACTGTACCACCCGGTCCCAGAGGGGAAAGGACAGTGTGTGACCCACTGTACCACCCGGTCGCAGAGGGGAAAGGACAGTGTGTGACCCACGGTACCACCCGGTCCCAGAGGGGAAAGGAAAGTGTGTGACCCACTGTAGCACCAGGTCCCAGGGAGGAAAGGACAGTGTATGACCCACTGTACCAACCGGTCCCAGAGGGGAAAGGACAGTGTGTGACCCACTGTACCACCCGCTCCCAGAGGGGAAAGGACAGTGTGTGACCCACTGTACCACCCGGTCCCAGAGGGGAAAGGACAATGTGTGACCCACTGTATCACCCGGTCCCGGAGGGGAATGGACAGTGTGTGACCCACTGTACCACCCGGTCCCAGAGGGGAAAGGACAGTGTGTGACCCACTGTACCACCTGGTCCCAGAGGGGAAAGGACAGTGTGTGACCCACTGTACCACCCGGTCCCAGAGGGGAAAGGACAGTGTGTGACCCACTGTACCACCCGGTCACAGAGGGGAAAGGACAGTGTGTGACCCACTGTACCACCCGGTCCCAGGGGGGAAAGGACAGTGTGTGACCCACTGTACCACCCGGTCCCTGAGAGGAAAGGACAGTGTGTGACCCACTGTAACACCCGATCCCAGAGGGGAAAGGACAGTGTGTGACCCACTGTAACACCCGATCCCAGAGGGGAAAGGACAGTGTGTGACCCACTGCACCACCCGGTCCCAGAGGGGAAAGAACAGTGTGTGACTCACTGTACCGCCCGGTCCCAGAGGGGAAAGAACAGTGTGTGACCCACTGTACCACCCGGTCCCAGAGGAGGAAGGACAGTGTGTGACCCACTGTACCACCCGGTCTCAGAGGAGGAAGGACAGTGTGTGACCCACTGTACCACCCGGTCCCAGAGGAGAAGGGACAGTGTGTGACCCACTGTACCACCCGGTCCCAGAGGGGAAAGGACAGTGTTTGACCCACTGTACCACCCGGTCCCAGAGGAGAATGGACAGTGTGTGACCCACTGTACCACCCGGTCCCAGAGTGGAAAGGACAGTGTGTGACCCACTGTACCACCCGGTCCCAGAGGGGAAAGGACAGTGTGTGACCCACTGTACCACCCGGTCCCAGAGGAGAAGGGACAGTGTGTGACCCACCGGACCACCCGGTCCCAGAGGGGAAAGGACAGTGTTTGACCCACTGTACCACCCGGTCCCAGAGGAGAATGGACAGTGTGTGACCACTGTACCACCCGGTCCCAGAGGGGAAAGGACAGTGCGTGACCTACTGTACCACCCGGTCCCAGAGGGGAAAGGACAGTGTTTGACCCACTGTACCACCCGGTCCCAGAGGGGAAAGGACAGTGTGTGACCCACTCTACCACCTGGTCCCGGAGGCGAAAGGACAGTGTGTGACCCACTGTACCACCCGGTCCCAGAGGGGAAAGGACAGTGTGTGACCCACTGTACCACCCGGTCCCAGAGGGGAAAGGACAGTGTGTGACCCACTGTACGACCTGGTCCCAGAAGAACAAGGTCAGTGTGTGACCCATTGTACCACTCGGTCCCAGAGGTGAAAGGACAGTGTGTGACCCACTGTACCACCCGGTCCCAGAGGGGAAAGAACAGTGTGTGACCCACTGTACCACCCGGTCTCAGAGGAGGAAGGACAGTGTGTGACCCACTGTACCACCCGGTCCCAGAGGAGAAGGGACAGTGTGTGACCCACTGTACCACCCGGTCCCAGAGGGGAAAGGACAGTGTTTGACCCACTGTACCACCCGGTCCCAGAGGGGAATGGACAGTGTGTGACCCACTGTACCACCCGGTCCCAGAGGGGAATGGACAGTGTGTGACCCACTCTACCACCCAGTCCCTGAGGGGAAAGGACAGTGTGTGACCCACTTTACGACCTGGTCCCAGAAGAACAAGGTCAGTGTGTGACCCACTGTACCACCCGGTCCCACAGGTGAAAGGACAGTGTGTGACCCACGGCACCACCCGGTCCCAGAGGGGAAAGGAAAGTGTGTGACCCACTGTAGCACCAGGTCCCAGGGAGGAAAGGACAGTGTGTGACCCACTGTATCACCCGGTCCCAGAAGGGAAACGACAGTGTGTGACTCACTGTACCACCCGCTCCCAGAGGGGAAAGGACAGTGTGTGACCCACTGTACCACCCGGTCCCAGAGGGGAAAGGACAGTGTGTGACCCACTGTATCACCCGGTCCCAGAGGGGAAAGGACAGTGTGTGACCCACTGTACCACCTGGTCCCAGAGGGGAAAGGACAGTGCGTGACCCACTGTACCACCCGGTCCCAGAGGGGAAAGGACAGTGTGTGACCCACTGTGCCACCCGGTCACAGAGGGGAAAGGACAGTGTGTGACCCACTGTACCACCCGGTCCCAGGGGGGAAAGGACAGTGTGTGACTCACTGTACCACCCGGTCCCAGAGGGGAAAGGACAGTGTGTGACCCACTGTACCACCCGGTCCCTGAGAGGAAAGGACAGTGTGTGACCCACTGTACCACCCGGTCCCAGAGGGGAAAGGACAGTGTGTGCCCCACTGCACCACCCGGTCCCAGAGGGGAAAGAACAGTGTGTGACTCACTGTACCGCGCGGTCCCAGAGGGGAAAGAACAGTGTGTGACCCACTGTACCACCCGGTCCCAGAGGAGGAAGGACAGTGTGTGACCCACTGTACCACCCGGTCTCAGAGGAGGAAGGACAGTGTGTGACCCACTGTTCCACCCGGTCCCAGAGGAGAAGGGACAGTGTGTGACCCACTGTACCACCCGGTCCCAGAGGGGAAAGGACAGTGTTTGACCCACTGTACCACCCGGTCCCAGAGGAGAATTGACAGTGTGTGACCCACTGTACCACCCGGTCCCAGAGGGGAAAGGACAGTGTGTGACCCACTGTACCACCCAGGCGCACAGGAGAATGGACAGTGTGTGACCCACTGTACCACCCGGTCCCAGAGGGGAAAGGACAGTGTGTGACCTACTGTACCACCCGGTCCCAGAGGGGAAAGGACAGTGTGTGACCCACTGTACCACCCGGTCCCACAGGGGAAAGGACAGTGTGTGACCCACTGTACCACCCGGTCCCAGAGGGGAAAGGACAGTGTATGACCCACTGTACCACCTGGTCCCAGAGGGGAAAGGACAGTGTGTGACCCACTGTACCTCCCGGTCCCAGAGGGGAAAGGACAGTGTGTGACCCACTGTACCACCCGGTCCCAGAGGGGAAAGGACCGTGTGTGACCCACTCTACCACACCGTCCCAGAGGGGAAAGGACAATGTGTGACCCACTGTATCACCCGGTCCCAGAGGGGAAAGGACAGTGTGTCACCCACTGTACCACCCGGTCCCAGAGGGGAAAGGTCAGTGTGTGACCCACTGTACCACCCGGTCCCAGAGGGGAAAGGACAGTGTGTGACCCACTGTACCACCCGGTCGCAGAGGGGAAAGGACAGTGTGTGACCCACGGTACCACCCGGTCCCAGAGGGGAAAGGAAAGTGTGTGACCCACTGTAGCACCAGGTCCCAGGGAGGAAAGGACAGTGTGTGACCCACTGTACCAACCGGTCCCAGAGGGGAAAGGACAGTGTGTGACCCACTGTACCACCCGCTCCCAGAGGGGAAAGGACAGTGTGTGACCCACTGTACCACCCGGTCCCAGAGCGGAAAGGACAGTGTGTGACCCACTGTATCACGCGGTCCCGGAGGGGAATGGACAGTGTGTGACCCACTGTACCACCTGGTCCCAGAGGGGAAAGGACAGTGTGTGACCCACTGTACCACCCGGTCCCAGAGGGGAAAGGACAGTGTGTGACCCACTGTACCACCCGGTCACAGAGGGGAAAGGACAGTGTGTGACCCACTGTACCACCCGGTCCCAGGGGGGAAAGGACAGTGTGTGACTCACTGTACCACCCGGTCCCAGAGGGGAAAGGACAGTGTGTGACCCACTGTACCACCCGGTCCCTGAGAGGAAAGGACAGTGTGTGACCCACTGTAACACCCGGTCCCAGAGGGGAAAGGACAGTGTGTGACCCACTGCACCACCCGGTCCCAGAGGGGAAAGAACAGTGTGTGACTCACTGTACCGCCCGGTCCCAGAGGGGAAAGAACAGTGTGTGACCCACTGTACCACCCGGTCCCAGAGGAGGAAGGACAGTGTGTGACCCACTGTACCACCCGGTCTCAGAGGAGGAAGGACAGTGTGTGACCCACTGTACCACCCGGTCCCAGAGGAGAATGGACAGTGTGTGACCCACTGTACCACCCGGTCCCAGAGGGGAAAGGACAGTGTTTGACCCACTGTACCACCCGGTCCCAGAGGAGAATGGACAGTGTGTGACCCACTGTACCACCCGGTCCCAGAGTGGAAAGGACAGTGTGTGACCCACTGTACCACCCGGTCCCAGAGGGGAAAGGACAGTGTGTGACCCACTGTACCACCCGGTCCCAGAGGAGAAGGGACAGTGTGTGACCCACCGGACCACCCGGTCCCAGAGGGGAAAGGACAGTGTTTGACCCACTGTACCACCCGGTCCCAGAGGAGAATGGACAGTGTGTGACCCACTGTACCACCCAGGCGCACAGGAGAATGGACAGTGTGTGACCCACTGTACCACCCGGTCCCAGAGGGGAAAGGACAGTGTGTGACCTACTGTACCACCCGGTCCCAGAGGGGAAAGGACAGTGTGTGACCTACTGTACCACCCGGTCCCAGAGGGGAAAGGACAGTGTTTGACCCACTGTACCACCCGGTCCCAGAGGAGGAAGGACAGTGTGTGACCCACTGTACCACCCGGTCTCAGAGGAGGAAGGACAGTGTGTGACCCACTGTTCCACCCGGTCCCAGAGGAGAAGGGACAGTGTGTGACCCACTGTACCACCCGGTCCCAGAGGAGAAAGGACAGTGTGTGACCCACTGTACCTCCCGGTCCCAGAGGGGAAAGGACAGTGTGTGACCCACTGTACCACCCGGTCCCAGAGGGGAAAGGACCGTGTGTGACCCACTCTACCACCCCGTCCCAGAGGGGAAAGGACAATGTGTGACCCACTGTATCACCCGGTCCCGGAGGGGAATGGACAGTGTGTGACCCACTGTACCACCTGGTCCCAGAGGGGAAAAGACAGTGTGTGACCCACTGTACCACCCGGTCCCAGAGGGGAAAGGACAGTGTGTGACCCACTGTACCACCCGGTCCCAGAGGAGAAGGGACAGTGTGTGACCCACTGTACCACCCGGTCCCAGAGGGGAAAGGACAGTGTTTGACCCACTGTACCACCCGGTCCCAGAGGAGAATGGACAGTGTGTGACCCACTGTACCACCCGGTCCCAGAGGGGAAAGGACAGTGTGTGACCCACTGTACCACCCAGGCGCACAGGAGAATGGACAGTGTGTGACCCACTGTACCACCCGGTCCCAGAGGGGAAAGGACAGTGTGTGACCTACTGTACCACCCGGTCCCAGAGGGGAAAGGACAGTGTGTGACCCACTGTACCACCCGGTCCCACAGGGGAAAGGACAGTGTGTGACCCACTGTACCACCCGGTCCCAGAGGGGAAAGGACAGTGTATGACCCACTGTACCACCTGGTCCCAGAGGGGAAAGGACAGTGTGTGACCCACTGTACCTCCCGGTCCCAGAGGGGAAAGGACAGTGTGTGACCCACTGTACCACCCGGTCCCAGAGGGGAAAGGACCGTGTGTGACCCACTCTACCACCCCGTCCCAGAGGGGAAAGGACAATGTGTGACCCACTGTATCACCCGGTCCCGGAGGGGAATGGACAGTGTGTGACCCACTGTACCACCTGGTCCCAGAGGGGAAAGGACAGTGTGTGACCCACTGTACCACCCGGTCCCAGAGGGGAAAGGACAGTGTGTGACCCACTGTACCACCCGGTCCCAGAGGGGAAAGGACAGTGTGTGACCCACTGTACCTCCCGGTCCCAGAGGGGAAAGGACAGTGTGTGACCCACTGTACCACCCGGTCCCAGAGGGGAAAGGACCGTGTGTGACCCACTCTACCTCCCGGTCCCAGAGCGGAAAGGACAGTGTGCGACCCACTGTATCACCCGGTCCCGGAGGGGAATGGACAGTGTGTGACCCACTGTACCACCTGGTCCCAGAGGGGAAAGGACAGTGTGTGACCCACTGTACCACCCGGTCCCTGAGAGGAAAGGACAGTGTGTGACCCACTGTAACACCCGGTCCCAGAGGGGAAAGGACAGTGTGTGACCCACTGCACCACCCGGTCCCAGAGGGGAAAGAACAGTGTGTGACTCACTGTACCGCCCGGTCCCAGAGGGGAAAGAACAGTGTGTGACCCACTGTACCACCCGGTCCCAGAGGAGGAAGGACAGTGTGTGACCCACTGTACCACCCGGTCTCAGAGGAGGAAGGACAGTGTGTGACCCACTGTACCACCCGGTCCCAGAGGGGAAAGGACAGTGTGTGACCCACTGTACCACCCGGTCCCAGAGGAGGAAGGACAGTGTGTGACCCACTGTACCACCCGGTCTCAGAGGAGGAAGGACAGTGTGTGACCCACTGTACCACCCGGTCCCAGAGGGGAAAGGACAGTGTGTCACCCACTGTACCACCCGGTCCCAAAGGGGAAAGGACAGTGTGTGACCCACTGTACCACCCGGTCCCAGAGGGGAAAGGTCAGTGTGTGACCCACTGTACCACCCGGTCCCAGAGGGGAAAGGACAGTGTGTGACCCACTGTACCACCCGGTCGCAGAGGGGAAAGGACAGTGTGTGACCCACGGTACCACCCGGTCCCAGAGGGGAAAGGAAAGTGTGTGACCCACTGTAGCACCAGGTCCCAGGGAGGAAAGGACAGTGTGTGACCCACTGTACCAACCGGTCCCAGAGGGGAAAGGACAGTGTGTGACCCACTGTACCACCCGCTCCCAGAGGGGAAAGGACAGTGTGTGACCCACTGTACCACCCGGTCCCAGAGGGGAAAGGACAATGTGTGACCCACTGTATCACCCGGTCCCGGAGGGGAATGGACAGTGTGTGACCCACTGTACCACCTGGTCCCAGAGGGGAAAGGACAGTGTGTGACCCACTGTACCACCCGGTCCCAGAGGGGAAAGGACAGTGTGTGACCCACTGTACCACCCGGTCACAGAGGGGAAAGGACAGTGTGTGACCCACTGTACCACCCGGTCCCAGGGGGGAAAGGACAGTGTGTGACCCACTGTACCACCCGGTCCCTGAGAGGAAAGGACAGTGTGTGACCCACTGTAACACCCGATCCCAGAGGGGAAAGGACAGTGTGTGACCCACTGTAACACCCGATCCCAGAGGGGAAAGGACAGTGTGTGACCCACTGCACCACCCGGTCCCAGAGGGGAAAGAAGTGTGTGTGACTCACTGTACCGCCCGGTCCCAGAGGGGAAAGAACAGTGTGTGACCCACTGTACCACCCGGTCCCAGAGGAGGAAGGACAGTGTGTGACCCACTGTACCACCCGGTCTCAGAGGAGGAAGGACAGTGTGTGACCCACTGTACCACCCGGTCCCAGAGGAGAAGGGACAGTGTGTGACCCACTGTACCACCCGGTCCCAGAGGGGAAAGGACAGTGTTTGACCCACTGTACCACCCGGTCCCAGAGGAGAATGGACAGTGTGTGACCCACTGTACCACCCGGTCCCAGAGTGGAAAGGACAGTGTGTGACCCACTGTACCACCCGGTCCCAGAGGGGAAAGGACAGTGTGTGACCCACTGTACCACCCGGTCCCAGAGGAGAAGGGACAGTGTGTGACCCACCGGACCACCCGGTCCCAGAGGGGAAAGGACAGTGTTTGACCCACTGTACCACCCGGTCCCAGAGGAGAATGGACAGTGTGTGACCACTGTACCACCCGGTCCCAGAGGGGAAAGGACAGTGTGTGACCTACTGTACCACCCGGTCCCAGAGGGGAAAGGACAGTGTTTGACCCACTGTACCACCCGGTCCCAGAGGGGAAAGGACAGTGTGTGACCCACTCTACCACCTGGTCCCGGAGGCGAAAGGACAGTGTGTGACCCACTGTACCACCCGGTCCCAGAGGGGAAAGGACAGTGTGTGACCCACTGTACCACCCGGTCCCAGAGGGGAAAGGACAGTGTGTGACCCACTGTACGACCTGGTCCCAGAAGAACAAGGTCAGTGTGTGACCCATTGTACCACTCGGTCCCAGAGGTGAAAGGACAGTGTGTGACCCACTGTACCACCCGGTCCCAGAGGGGAAAGAACAGTGTGTGACCCACTGTACCACCCGGTCCCAGAGGAGGAAGGACAGTGTGTGACCCACTGTACCACCCGGTCTCAGAGGAGGAAGGACAGTGTGTGACCCACTGTACCACCCGGTCCCAGAGGAGAAGGGACAGTGTGTGACCCACTGTACCACCCGGTCCCAGAGGGGAAAGGACAGTGTTTGACCCACTGTACCACCCGGTCCCAGAGGGGAATGGACAGTGTGTGACCCACTGTACCACCCGGTCCCAGAGGGGAATGGACAGTGTGTGACCCACTCTACCACCCAGTCCCTGAGGGGAAAGGACAGTGTGTGACCCACTTTACGACCTGGTCCCAGAAGAACAAGGTCAGTGTGTGACCCACTGTACCACCCGGTCCCACAGGTGAAAGGACAGTGTGTGACCCACGGCACCACCCGGTCCCAGAGGGGAAAGGAAAGTGTGTGACCCACTGTAGCACCAGGTCCCAGGGAGGAAAGGACAGTGTGTGACCCACTGTCCCAACCGGTCCCAGAGGGGAAAGGACAGTGTGTGACCCACTGTACCACCTGGTCCCAGAGGGGAAAGGACAGTGTGTGACCCACTGTATCACCCGGTCCCAGAAGGGAAACGACAGTGTGTGACTCACTGTACCACCCGCTCCCAGAGGGGAAAGGACAGTGTGTGACCCACTGTACCACCCGGTCCCAGAGGGGAAAGGACAGTGTGTGACCCACTGTATCACCCGGTCCCAGAGGGGAAAGGACAGTGTGTGACCCACTGTACCACCTGGTCCCAGAGGGGAAAGGACAGTGCGTGACCCACTGTACCACCCGGTCCCAGAGGGGAAAGGACAGTGTGTGACCCACTGTGCCACCCGGTCACAGAGGGGAAAGGACAGTGTGTGACCCACTGTACCACCCGGTCCCAGGGGGGAAAGGACAGTGTGTGACTCACTGTACCACCCGGTCCCAGAGGGGAAAGGACAGTGTGTGACCCACTGTACCACCCGGTCCCTGAGAGGAAAGGACAGTGTGTGACCCACTGTACCACCCGGTCCCAGAGGGGAAAGGACAGTGTGTGCCCCACTGCACCACCCGGTCCCAGAGGGGAAAGAACAGTGTGTGACTCACTGTACCGCGCGGTCCCAGAGGGGAAAGAACAGTGTGTGACCCACTGTACCACCCGGTCCCAGAGGAGGAAGGACAGTGTGTGACCCACTGTACCACCCGGTCTCAGAGGAGGAAGGACAGTGTGTGACCCACTGTTCCACCCGGTCCCAGAGGAGAAGGGACAGTGTGTGACCCACTGTACCACCCGGTCCCAGAGGGGAAAGGACAGTGTTTGACCCACTGTACCACCCGGTCCCAGAGGAGAATTGACAGTGTGTGACCCACTGTACCACCCGGTCCCAGAGGGGAAAGGACAGTGTGTGACCCACTGTACCACCCAGGCGCACAGGAGAATGGACAGTGTGTGACCCACTGTACCACCCGGTCCCAGAGGGGAAAGGACAGTGTGTGACCTACTGTACCACCCGGTCCCAGAGGGGAAAGGACAGTGTGTGACCCACTGTACCACCCGGTCCCACAGGGGAAAGGACAGTGTGTGACCCACTGTACCACCCGGTCCCAGAGGGGAAAGGACAGTGTATGACCCACTGTACCACCTGGTCCCAGAGGGGAAAGGACAGTGTGTGACCCACTGTACCTCCCGGTCCCAGAGGGGAAAGGACAGTGTGTGACCCACTGTACCACCCGGTCCCAGAGGGGAAAGGACCGTGTGTGACCCACTCTACCACACCGTCCCAGAGGGGAAAGGACAATGTGTGACCCACTGTATCACCCGGTCCCAGAGGGGAAAGGACAGTGTGTCACCCACTGTACCACCCGGTCCCAGAGGGGAAAGGTCAGTGTGTGACCCACTGTACCACCCGGTCCCAGAGGGGAAAGGACAGTGTGTGACCCACTGTACCACCCGGTCGCAGAGGGGAAAGGACAGTGTGTGACCCACGGTACCACCCGGTCCCAGAGGGGAAAGGAAAGTGTGTGACCCACTGTAGCACCAGGTCCCAGGGAGGAAAGGACAGTGTGTGACCCACTGTACCAACCGGTCCCAGAGGGGAAAGGACAGTGTGTGACCCACTGTACCACCCGCTCCCAGAGGGGAAAGGACAGTGTGTGACCCACTGTACCACCCGGTCCCAGAGCGGAAAGGACAGTGTGTGACCCACTGTATCACGCGGTCCCGGAGGGGAATGGACAGTGTGTGACCCACTGTACCACCTGGTCCCAGAGGGGAAAGGACAGTGTGTGACCCACTGTACCACCCGGTCCCAGAGGGGAAAGGACAGTGTGTGACCCACTGTACCACCCGGTCACAGAGGGGAAAGGACAGTGTGTGACCCACTGTACCACCCGGTCCCAGGGGGGAAAGGACAGTGTGTGACTCACTGTACCACCCGGTCCCAGAGGGGAAAGGACAGTGTGTGACCCACTGTACCACCCGGTCCCTGAGAGGAAAGGACAGTGTGTGACCCACTGTAACACCCGGTCCCAGAGGGGAAAGGACAGTGTGTGACCCACTGCACCACCCGGTCCCAGAGGGGAAAGAACAGTGTGTGACTCACTGTACCGCCCGGTCCCAGAGGGGAAAGAACAGTGTGTGACCCACTGTATCACCCGGTCCCAGAGGAGGAAGGACAGTGTGTGACCCACTGTACCACCCGGTCTCAGAGGAGGAAGGACAGTGTGTGACCCACTGTACCACCCGGTCCCAGAGGAGAATGGACAGTGTGTGACCCACTGTACCACCCGGTCCCAGAGGGGAAAGGACAGTGTTTGACCCACTGTACCACCCGGTCCCAGAGGAGAATGGACAGTGTGTGACCCACTGTACCACCCGGTCCCAGAGTGGAAAGGACAGTGTGTGACCCACTGTACCACCCGGTCCCAGAGGGGAAAGGACAGTGTGTGACCCACTGTACCACCCGGTCCCAGAGGAGAAGGGACAGTGTGTGACCCACCGGACCACCCGGTCCCAGAGGGGAAAGGACAGTGTTTGACCCACTGTACCACCCGGTCCCAGAGGAGAATGGACAGTGTGTGACCCACTGTACCACCCAGGCGCACAGGAGAATGGACAGTGTGTGACCCACTGTACCACCCGGTCCCAGAGGGGAAAGGACAGTGTGTGACCTACTGTACCACCCGGTCCCAGAGGGGAAAGGACAGTGTGTGACCCACTGTACCACCCGGTCCCACAGGGGAAAGGACAGTGTGTGACCCACTGTACCACCCGGTCCCAGAGGGGAAAGGACAGTGTATGACCCACTGTACCACCTGGTCCCAGAGGGGAAAGGACAGTGTGTGACCCACTGTACCTCCCGGTCCCAGAGGGGAAAGGACAGTGTGTGACCCACTGTACCACCCGGTCCCAGAGGGGAAAGGACCGTGTGTGACCCACTCTACCACCCCGTCCCAGAGGGGAAAGGACAATGTGTGACCCACTGTATCACCCGGTCCCGGAGGGGAATGGACAGTGTGTGACCCACTGTACCACCTGGTCCCAGAGGGGAAAGGACAGTGTGTGACCCACTGTACCACCCGGTCCCAGAGGGGAAAGGACAGTGTGTGACCCACTGTACCACCCGGTCCCAGAGGAGAAGGGACAGTGTGTGACCCACTGTACCACCCGGTCCCAGAGGGGAAAGGACAGTGTTTGACCCACTGTACCACCCGGTCCCAGAGGAGAATGGACAGTGTGTGACCCACTGTACCACCCGGTCCCAGAGGGGAAAGGACAGTGTGTGACCCACTGTACCACCCAGGCGCACAGGAGAATGGACAGTGTGTGACCCACTGTACCACCCGGTCCCAGAGGGGAAAGGACAGTGTGTGACCTACTGTACCACCCGGTCCCAGAGGGGAAAGGACAGTGTGTGACCCACTGTACCACCCGGTCCCACAGGGGAAAGGACAGTGTGTGACCCACTGTACCACCCGGTCCCAGAGGGGAAAGGACAGTGTATGACCCACTGTACCACCTGGTCCCAGAGGGGAAAGGACAGTGTGTGACCCACTGTTCCTCCCGGTCCAAGAGGGGAAAGGACAGTGTGTGACCCACTGTACCACCCGGTCCCAGAGGGGAAAGGACCGTGTGTGACCCACTCTACCACCCCGTCCCAGAGGGGAAAGGACAATGTGTGACCCACTGTATCACCCGGTCCCGGAGGGGAATGGACAGTGTGTGACCCACTGTACCACCTGGTCCCAGAGGGGAAAGGACAGTGTGTGACCCACTGTACCACCCGGTCCCAGAGGGGAAAGGACAGTGTGTGACCCACTGTACCACCCGGTCCCAGAGGGGAAAGGACAGTGTGTGACCCACTGTACCTCCCGGTCCCAGAGGGGAAAGGACAGTGTGTGACCCACTGTACCACCCGGTCCCAGAGGGGAAAGGACCGTGTGTGACCCACTCTACCTCCCGGTCCCAGAGCGGAAAGGACAGTGTGTGACCCACTGTATCACCCGGTCCCGGAGGGGAATGGACAGTGTGTGACCCACTGTACCACCTGGTCCCAGAGGGGAAAGGACAGTGTGTGACCCACTGTACCACCCGGTCCCTGAGAGGAAAGGACAGTGTGTGACCCACTGTAACACCCGGTCCCAGAGGGGAAAGGACAGTGTGTGACCCACTGCACCACCCGGTCCCAGAGGGGAAAGAACAGTGTGTGACTCACTGTACCGCCCGGTCCCAGAGGGGAAAGAACAGTGTGTGACCCACTGTACCACCCGGTCCCAGAGGAGGAAGGACAGTGTGTGACCCACTGTACCACCCGGTCCCAGAGGAGGAAGGACAGTGTGTGACCCACTGTACCACCCGGTCCCAGAGGGGAAAGGACAGTGTGTGACCCACTGTACCACCCGGTCCCAGAGGAGAAAGGACAGTGTGTGACCCACTGTACCACCCGGTCTCAGAGGAGGAAGGACAGTGTGTGACCCACTGTACCACCCGGTCCCAGAGGGGAAAGGACAGTGTGTCACCCACTGTACCACCCGGTCCCAAAGGGGAAAGGACAGTGTGTGACCCACTGTACCACCCGGTCCCAGAGGGGAAAGGTCAGTGTGTGACCCACTGTACCACCCGGTCCCAGAGGGGAAAGGACAGTGTGTGACCCACTGTACCACCCGGTCGCAGAGGGGAAAGGACAGTGTGTGACCCACGGTACCACCCGGTCCCAGAGGGGAAAGGAAAGTGTGTGACCCACTGTAGCACCAGGTCCCAGGGAGGAAAGGACAGTGTGTGACCCACTGTACCAACCGGTCCCAGAGGGGAAAGGACAGTGTGTGACCCACTGTACCACCCGGTCCCAGAGGGGAAAGGACAATGTGTGACCCACTGTATCACCCGGTCCCGGAGGGGAAAGGACAGTGTGTGACCCACTGTACCACCCGGTCCCAGAGGGGAAAGGACAGTGTGTGACCTACTGTACCACCTGGTCCCACAGGGGAAAGGACAGTGTGTGACCCACTGTACCACCCGGTCCCAGAGGGGAAAGGACAGTGTGTGACCCACTGTACCACCCGGTCACAGAGGGGAAAGGACAGTGTGTGACCCACTGTACCACCCGGTCCCAGGGGGGAAAGGACAGTGTGTGACCCACTGTACCACCCGGTCCCTGAGAGGAAAGGACAGTGTGTGACCCACTGTAACACCCGATCCCAGAGGGGAAAGGACAGTGTGTGACCCACTGTAACACCCGATCCCAGAGGGGAAAGGACAGTGTGTGACCCACTGCACCACCCGGTCCCAGAGGGGAAAGAACAGTGTGTGACTCACTGTACCGCCCGGTCCCAGAGGGGAAAGAACAGTGTGTGACCCACTGTACCACCCGGTCCCAGAGGAGGAAGGACAGTGTGTGACCCACTGTACCACCCGGTCTCAGAGGAGGAAGGACAGTGTGTGACCCACTGTACCACCCGGTCCCAGAGGAGAAGGGACAGTGTGTGACCCACTGTACCACCCGGTCCCAGAGGGGAAAGGACAGTGTTTGACCCACTGTACCACCCGGTCCCAGAGGAGAATGGACAGTGTGTGACCCACTGTACCACCCGGTCCCAGAGTGGAAAGGACAGTGTGTGACCCACTGTACCACCCGGTCCCAGAGGGGAAAGGACAGTGTGTGACCCACTCGACCACCCGGTCCCAGAGGGGAAAGGACAGTGAGTGACCCACTGTACCACCTGGTCCCAGAGGGGAAAGGACAGTGTGTGACCCACTGTACCACCTGGTCCCAGAGGGGAAAGGACAGTGTGTGACCCACTGTACCACCCGGTCCCAGAGGGGAAAGGACAGTGTGTGACCCACTGTACCACCCGGTCCCAGAGGGGAAAGGACAGTGTGTGACCCACTGTACCTCCCGGTCCCAGAGGGGAAAGGACAGTGTGTGACCCACTGTACCACCCGGTCCCAGAGGGGAAAGGACCGTGTGTGACCCACTCTACCTCCCGGTCCCAGAGCGGAAAGGACAGTGTGTGACCCACTGTATCACCCGGTCCCGGAGGGGAATGGACAGTGTGTGACCCACTGTACCACCTGGTCCCAGAGGGGAAAGGACAGTGTGTGACCCACTGTACCACCCGGTCCCTGAGAGGAAAGGACAGTGTGTGACCCACTGTAACACCCGGTCCCAGAGGGGAAAGGACAGTGTGTGACCCACTGCACCACCCGGTCCCAGAGGGGAAAGAACAGTGTGTGACTCACTGTACCGCCCGGTCCCAGAGGGGAAAGAACAGTGTGTGACCCACTGTACCACCCGGTCCCAGAGGAGGAAGGACAGTGTGTGACCCACTGTACCACCCCGTCCCAGAGGGGAAAGGACAGTGTGTGACCCACTGTACCACCCGGTCCCAGAGGGGAAAGGACAGTGTGTGACCCACTGTACCTCCCGGTCCCAGAGGGGAAAGGACAGTGTGTGACCCACTGTACCACCCGGTCCCAGAGGGGAAAGGACCGTGTGTGACCCACTCTACCTCCCGGTCCCAGAGCGGAAAGGACAGTGTGTGACCCACTGTATCACCCGGTCCCGGAGGGGAATGGACAGTGTGTGACCCACTGTACCACCTGGTCCCAGAGGGGAAAGGACAGTGTGTGACCCACTGTACCACCCGGTCCCTGAGAGGAAAGGACAGTGTGTGACCCACTGTAACACCCGGTCCCAGAGGGGAAAGGACAGTGTGTGACCCACTGCACCACCCGGTCCCAGAGGGGAAAGAACAGTGTGTGACTCACTGTACCGCCCGGTCCCAGAGGGGAAAGAACAGTGTGTGACCCACTGTACCACCCGGTCCCAGAGGAGGAAGGACAGTGTGTGACCCACTGTACCACCCGGTCCCAGAGGAGGAAGGACAGTGTGTGACCCACTGTACCACCCGGTCCCAGAGGGGAAAGGACAGTGTGTGACCCACTGTACCACCCGGTCCCAGAGGAGAAAGGACAGTGTGTGACCCACTGTACCACCCGGTCTCAGAGGAGGAAGGACAGTGTGTGACCCACTGTACCACCCGGTCCCAGAGGGGAAAGGACAGTGTGTCACCCACTGTACCACCCGGTCCCAAAGGGGAAAGGACAGTGTGTGACCCACTGTACCACCCGGTCCCAGAGGGGAAAGGTCAGTGTGTGACCCACTGTACCACCCGGTCCCAGAGGGGAAAGGACAGTGTGTGACCCACTGTACCACCCGGTCGCAGAGGGGAAAGGACAGTGTGTGACCCACGGTACCACCCGGTCCCAGAGGGGAAAGGAAAGTGTGTGACCCACTGTAGCACCAGGTCCCAGGGAGGAAAGGACAGTGTGTGACCCACTGTACCAACCGGTCCCAGAGGGGAAAGGACAGTGTGTGACCCACTGTACCACCCGGTCCCAGAGGGGAAAGGACAATGTGTGACCCACTGTATCACCCGGTCCCGGAGGGGAATGGACAGTGTGTGACCCACTGTACCACCTGGTCCCACAGGGGAAAGGACAGTGTGTGACCCACTGTACCACCCGGTCCCAGAGGGGAAAGGACAGTGTGTGACCCACTGTACCACCCGGTCACAGAGGGGAAAGGACAGTGTGTGACCCACTGTACCACCCGGTCCCAGGGGGGAAAGGACAGTGTGTGACCCACTGTACCACCCGGTCCCTGAGAGGAAAGGACAGTGTGTGACCCACTGTAACACCCGATCCCAGAGGGGAAAGGACAGTGTGTGACCCACTGTAACACCCGATCCCAGAGGGGAAAGGACAGTGTGTGACCCACTGCACCACCCGGTCCCAGAGGGGAAAGAACAGTGTGTGACTCACTGTACCGCCCGGTCCCAGAGGGGAAAGAACAGTGTGTGACCCACTGTACCACCCGGTCCCAGAGGAGGAAGGACAGTGTGTGACCCACTGTACCACCCGGTCTCAGAGGAGGAAGGACAGTGTGTGACCCACTGTACCACCCGGTCCCAGAGGAGAAGGGACAGTGTGTGACCCACTGTACCACCCGGTCCCAGAGGGGAAAGGACAGTGTTTGACCCACTGTACCACCCGGTCCCAGAGGAGAATGGACAGTGTGTGACCCACTGTACCACCCGGTCCCAGAGTGGAAAGGACAGTGTGTGACCCACTGTACCACCCGGTCCCAGAGGGGAAAGGACAGTGTGTGACCCACTGTACCACCCGGTCCCAGAGGAGAAGGGACAGTGTGTGACCCACCGGACCACCCGGTCCCAGAGGGGAAAGGACAGTGTGTGACCACTGTACCACCCGGTCCCAGAGGGGAAAGGACAGTGTGTGACCCACTGTACCACCCGGTCCCAGAGGAGAAGGGACAGTGTGTGACCCACCGGACCACCCGGTCCCAGAGGAGAATGGACAGTGTGTGACCACTGTACCACCCGGTCCCAGAGGGGAAAGGACAGTGTGTGACCTACTGTACCACCCGGTCCCAGAGGGGAAAGGACAGTGTTTGACCCACTGTACCACCCGGTCCCAGAGGAGAATGGACAGTGTGTGACCCACTGTACCACCCGGTCAGAGGGGAAAGGACAGTGTGTGACCCACTGTACCACCCGGTCCCACAGGGGAAAGGACAGTGTGTGACCCACTGTACCACCCGGTCCCAGAGGGGAAAGGACAGTGTGTGACCCACTGTACCACCTGGTCCCGGAGGCGAAAGGACAGTGTGTGACCCACTGTACCACCCGGTCCCAGAGGGGAAAGGACAGTGTGTGACCCATTGTACGACCTGGTCCCAGAAGAACAAGGTCAGTGTGTGACCCACTGTGCGACCCGGTCCCACAGGTGAAAGGACAGTGTGTGACCCAGTGCACCACCCGGTCCCAGAGGGGAAAGGACAGTGTGTGACCCACTGTACCACCCAGTCCCACAGGGGAAAGGACAGTGTGTGACCCAGTGCACCACCCGGTCCCAGAGGGGAAAGGACAGTGTGTGACCCACTGTACCACCCAGTCCCACAGGGGAAAGGACAGTGTGTGACAAACTGCACCACCCGGTCCCAGAGGGGAAAGGACAGTGTGTGACCCACTGTACCACCCGGTCCCAGAGGGGAAAGGACCGTGTCTGACCCACTCTACCACCCCGTCCCAGAGGGGAAAGGTCAGTGTGTGACCCACTGTACCACCCGGTCCCAGAGGGGAAAGGACAGTGTGTGGCCCACTGTACCACCCGGTCCCAGAGGAACAAGTACAGTGTGTGACCCACTGTACCACCCGGTCCCAGAGGGGAAAGGACAGTGTGTGACCCACTGTACCACCCGGTCCCAGCGGGGAAAGGACAGTGTGTGACCTACTGTACCACCCGGTCCCAGAGGGGAAAGGACAGTGTGTGACCCACTGTACCACCCGGTCCCAGGGGGGAAAGGACAGTGTGTGACCCACTGTACCACCCGGTCCAGAGGGGAAAGAACAGTGTGTGACCCACTGTACTACCCGGTCCGAGAGGGGAAAGGACAGTGTGTGACCCACTGTACCATACGGTCCCAGGGGGGAAAGGACAGTGTGTCACCCACTGTACCACCCGGTCCCAGAGGAGAAAGGACAGTGTGTGACCCACTGTACCACCTGGTCCCAGAGGGGAAAGGACAGTGTGTAACCCACTGTACCACCCGGTCCCAGAGGGGAAAGGACAGTGTGTAACCCACTGTACCACCCGGTTCCAGAGGAGAAAGGACATTGTGTGACCCACTGTACCACCCGGTCCCAGAGGGGAAAGGACAGTGAGTGACCCACTGTACCACCTGGTCCCAGAGGGGAAAGGAGAGTGTGTGACCCACTGTACCACCCGGTCGCAGAGCGGAAAGGACAGTGTGTGACCCACGGTACCACCCGGTCCCAGAGGGGAAAGGACAGTGTGTGACCCACTCGACCACCCGGTCCCAGAGGGGAAAGGACAGTGAGTGACCCACTGTACCACCTGGTCCCAGAGGGGAAAGGACAGTGTGTGACCCACTGTACCACCTGGTCCCAGAGGGGAAAGGACAGTGTGTGACCCACTGTACCACCCGGTCCCAGAGGGGAAAGGACAGTGTGTGACCCACTGTACCACCCGGTCCCAGAGGGGAAAGGTCAGTGTGTGACCCACTGTACCACCCGGTCCCAGAGGGGAAAGGACAGTGTGTGACCCACTGTACCACCCAGTCGCAGCGCGGAAAGGACAGTGTGTGACCCACTGTACCACCCGGTCCCAGGGGGGAAAGGACAGTGTGTGACCCACTGTACCACCTGGTCCCAGAGGGGAAAGAACAGTGTGTAACCCACTGTACTACCCGGTCCCAGAGGAGAAAGGACAGTGTGTGACCCACTGTACCACCTGGTCCCAGAGGGGAAAGGACAGTGTGTGACTCACTGTACCACCCGGTCCCAGAGGAGAAAGGACATTGTGTGACCCACTGTACCACCCGGTCCCAGAGGGGAAAGGACAGTGTGTGACCCACTGTACCACCCAGTCCCACAGGAGAATGGACAGTGTGTGACCCACTGTACCACCCGGTCCCAGAGGTGAAAGGACAGTGTGTGACCCACTGTACCACCCGGTCCCAGAGGGGAAAGGACAGTGTGTGACCCACTGTACCACCCGGTCCCACAGGGGAAAGGACAGTCTGTGACCCATTGTACGACCTGGTCCCAGAAGAAAAAGGTCAGTGTGTGACCCACTGTACCACCCGGTCCCACAGGTGAAAGGACAGTGTGTGACCCACTGTACCACCCGGTCCCACAGGGGAAAGAACAGTGTGTGACCCAGTGCACCACCCGGTCCCAGAGGGGAAAGGACAGTGTGTGACCCACCGTACCACCCAGTCCCACAGGGGAAAGGACAGTGTGTGACCCACTGTACCACCCGGTCCCAGAGGGGAAAGGTCAGTGTGTGACCCACTGTACCACCCGGTCCCACAGGGGAAAGGACAGTGTGTGACCCAGTGCACCACCCGGTCCCAGAGGGGAAAGGACAGTGTGTGACCCACCGTACCACCCGGTCCCACAGGGGAAAGGACCGTGTGTGACCCACTGTACCACCCGGTCCCAGAGGGGAAAGGACAGTGTGTGACCCAGTGTACCACCCGGTCCCAGAGGAGAAAGGACAGTGTGTGACCCACTGTACCACCCGGTCCCAGAGGGGAAAGGACAGTGTTTGACCCACTGTACCACCTGGTCCCAGAGGGGAAAGGACAGTGTGTGACCCACTGTACCACCTGGTCCCAGAGAGGAAAGGACAGTGTGTGACACACTGTACCACCCGGTCCCAGAGGGGAAAGGACAGTGTGTGACCCACTGGCCCACCTGGTCCCAGAGGGGAAAGGACAGTGTGTGACCCACTGTACCACCTGGTCCCAGAGGGGAAAGGACAGTGTGTGACTCACTGTACCACCCGGTCCCAGAGGGGAAAGAACAGTGTGTCACCCACTGTACCACCCGGTCCCAGAGGGGAAAGGACAGTGTGTGACCCACTGTACCACCCGGTCCCAGGGGGGAAAGGACAGTATGTGACTCAGTGTACCACCCGGTCCCAGAGGGGAAAGGACAGTGTGTGACCCACTGTACCACCCGGTCCCAGAGAGGAAAGGACAGTTTGTGACCCACTGTACCACCTGGTCCCAGAGGGGAAAGGACAGTGTTTGACCCACTGTACCGCCCGGTCCCAGAGGCGAAAGAACAGTGTGTGACCCACTGTCCCACCCGGTCCCAGAGGAGGAAGGACAGTGTGTGACCCACTGTACCACCCGGTCTCAGAGGAGGAAGGACAGTGTGTGACCCACTGTACCACCCGGTCCCAGAGGAGAAGGGACAGTGTGTGACCCACTGTACCACCCGGTCCCAGAGGGGAAAGGACAGTGTTTGACCCACTGAACCACCCGGTCCCAGAGGAGAATGGACAGTGTGTGACCCACTGTATCACCCGGTCCCAGAAGGGAAAGGACAGTGTGTGACCCACTGTACCACCCCGTCCCAGAGGGGAAAGGACAGTGTGTGACCCACTGTACCACCCGGTCTCAGAGGAGGAAGGACAGTGTGTGACCCACTGTACCACCCGGTCCCAGAGGAGAATGGACAGTGTGTGACCCACTGTACCACCCGGTCCCAGAGGGGAAAGGACAGTGTGTGACCCACTGTACCACCCGGTCCCAGAGGAGAAGGGACAGTGTGTGACCCACTGTACCACCCGGTCCCAGAGGGGAAAGGACAGTGTTTGACCCACTGTACCACCCGGTCCCAGAGGAGAATGGACAGTGTGTGACCCACTGTATCACCCGGTCCCAGAAGGGAAAGAACAGTGTGTGACCCACTGTACCACCCGGTCCCTGAGGGGAAAGGACAGTTTGTGACCCACTGTACCACCCGGTCCCAGAGGGGAAAGGACAGTGTGTGACCCACTGTACCACCCGGTCCCAGAGGGGAAAGGACAGTGTGTGACCCACTGTACCACCCGGTCCCAGAGCGGAAAGGACAGTGTGTTACCTACTGTACCACCCGGTCCCAGAGGGGAAAGGACAGTGTGTGACCCACTGTACGACCTGGTCCCAGAAGAACAAGGTCAGTGTGTGACCCACTGTACCACCCAGTCCCAGAGGAGGAAGGACAGTGTGTGACCCACTGTACGACCTGGTCCCAGAGGGGAAAGGACAGTGTGTGACCCACTGTACCACCCGGTCTCAGAGGAGAAGGGACAGTGTGTGACCCACTGTACCACCCGGTCCCAGAGGGGAAAGGACAGTGTGTGACCCACTGTACCACCCGGTCCCAGAGGAGAAGGGACAGTGTGTGACCCACTGTACCACCCGGTCCCAGAGGGGAAAGGACAGTGTTTGACCCACTGTACCACCAGGTCCCAGCGGAGAATGGACAGTGTGTGACCCACTGTACCACCCGGTCCCAGAGGGGAATGGACAGTGTGTGACCCACTCTACCACCCAGTCCCTGAGGGGAAAGGACAGTTTGTGACCCACTGTACCACCCGGTCCCAGAGGGGAAAGGACAGTGTGTGACCCACTGTACCACCCGGTCCCAGAGGGGAAAGGACAGTGTGTGACCTACTGTACCACCCGGTCCCAGAGGGGAACTGACAGTGTGTGACCCACTGTACCACTCGGTCCCACAGGGGAAAGGACAGTGTGTGACCCACTGTACCACCCGGTCCCAGAGGTGTAAAGGACAGTGTGTGACCCACTGTAACACCCGGTCCCAGAGGGAAAAGAACAGTGTGTGACCCACTGTACCACCTGGTCCCAGAGGGGAAAGGACAGTGTGTGACCCACCGTACCACCCGGTCCCAGAGGGGAAAGGACAGTGTGTGACCCAGTGTACCACCTGGTCCCAGAGGGGAAAGAACAGTGTGTGACCCACTGTACCACCTGGTCCCACAGGGGAAAGGACCGTGTGTGACCCACTGTACCACCCGGTCCCAGAGGGGAAAGGACAGTGTGTGACCCACTGTACCACCCGGTCCCAGAGGGGAAAGGACAGTGTGTGACCCAGTGTACCACCTGGTCCCAGAGGGGAAAGGACAGTGTGTGACCCACTGTACCACCCGGTCCCAGAGGGGAAAGGACAGTGTGTGACCCAGTGTACCACCCGGTCCCAGGGGGGAAAGGACAGTGTGTGACCCAGTGTACCACCCGGTCCCAGAGGGGAAAGGACAGTGTGTGACCCACTGTACCACCCGGTCCCAGAGGGGAAAGGACAGTGTGTGACCCACTGTACCACCTGGTCCCAGAGGGGAAAGGACAGTGTGTGACCCACTGTACCACCCGGTCCCACAGGGGAAAGGACAGTGTGTGACCCACTGTACCACCCGGTCCCAGAGGGGAAAGGACAGTGTGTGACCCAGTGTACCACCCGGTCCCAGAGGAGAAAGGACAGTGTGTGACCCACTGTACCACCCGGTCCCAGAGGGGAAAGGACAGTGTGTGACCCACTGTACCACCCGGTCCCAGAGTGGAAAGGACAGTGTGTGACCTACTGTACCACCCGGTCCCAGAGGGGAAAGGACAGTGTGTGACCCACTGTACGACCTGGTCCCAGAAGAACAAGGTCAGTGTGTGACCCACTGTACCACTCGGTCCCAGAGGTGAAAGGACAGTGTGTGACCCACTGTACCACCCGGTCCCAGAGGGGAAAGAACAGTGTGTGACCCACTGTACCACCCGGTCCCAGAGGAGGAAGGACAGTGTGTGACCCACTGTACCACCCGGTCTCAGAGGAGGAAGGACAGTGTGTGACCCACTGTACCACCCGGTCCCAGAGGAGAAGGGACAGTGTGTGACCCACTGTACCACCCGGTCCCAGAGGGGAAAGGACAGTGTTTGACCCACTGTACCACCCGGTCCCAGCGGAGAATGGACAGTGTGTGACCCACTGTACCACCCGGTCCCAGAGGGGAATGGACAGTGTGTGACCCACTGTACCACCCGGTCCCAGAGGGGAAAGGACAGTGTGTGACCCACTGTACCACCCGGTCCCAGAGGGGAAAGGACAGTGTGTGACCTACTGTACCACCCGGTCCCAGAGGGGAAAGGACAGTGTGTGACCCACTGTACCACCCGGTCCCAGAGGAGTAAAGGACAGTGTGTGACCCACTGTAACACCCGGTCCCAGAGGGAAAAGAACAGTGTGTGACCCACTGTACCACCTGGTCCCGGAGGCGAAAGGACAGTGTGTGACCCACTGTACCACTCGGTCCCAGAGGGGAAAGGACAGTGTGTGACCCAGTGCACCACCCGGTCCCACAGGGGAAAGGACAGTCTGTGACCCACTGTACGACCTGGTCCCACAGGGGAAAGGACAGTGTGTGACCCAGTGCACCACCCGGTCCCAGAGGGGAAAGGACAGTGCGTGACCCACCGGACCACCCGGTCCCACAGGGGAAAGGACCGTGTGTGACCCACTGTACCGCCCGGTCCCACAGGGGAAAGGACAGTGTGTGACCTACTGTACCACCCGGTCCCAGAGGGGAAAGGTCAGTGTGTGACCCACTGTACCACCCGGTCCCAGAGGGGAAAGGACAGTGTGTGACCCACTCTACCACCCGGTCCCAGAGGGGAAAGGTCAGTGTGTGACCCACTGTACCACCCGGTCCCAGAGGGGAAAGGACAGTGTGTGACCCACTGTACCACCCGGTCCCAGAGGAACAAGTACAGTGTGTGACCCAATGTACCACCCGGTCCCAGAGGGGAAAGGACAGTGTGTGACCCACTGTACCACCCGGTCCCAGAGGGGAAAGGACAGTGTGTGACCCACTGTACCACCTGGTCCCAGAGGGGAAAGGACAGTGTGTGACCCACTGTACCTCCCGGTCCCAGAGGGGAAAGGACAGTGTGTGACCCACTGGACCACCCGGTCCCAGAGGGGAAAGGACCGTGTGTGACCCACTCTACCACCCCGTCCCAGAGGGGAAAGGACAATGTGTGACCCACTGTATCACCCGGTCCCAGAGGGGAAAGGACAGTGTGTCACCCACTGTACCACCCGGTCCCAGAGGGGAAAGGACAGTGTGTGACCCAGTGTACCACCCGGTCCCAGAGGGGAAAGGTCAGTGTGTGACCCACTGTACCACCCGGTCCCAGAAGGGAAACGACAGTGTGTGACTCACTGTACCACCCGCTCCCAGAGGGGAAAGGACAGTGTGTGACCCACTGTACCACCCGGTCCCAGAGGGGAAAGGACAGTGTGTGACCCACTGTATCACCCGGTCCCAGAGGGGAATGGACAGTGTGTAACCCACTGTACCACCTGGTCCCAGAGGGGAAAGGACAGTGCGTGAGCCACTGTACCACCCGGTCCCAGAGGGGAAAGGACAGTGTGTGACCCACTGTACCACCCGGTCACAGAGGGGAAAGGACAGTGTGTGACCCACTGTACCACCCGGTCCCAGGGGGGAAAGGACAGTGTGTGACTCACTGTACCACCCGGTCCCTGAGAGGAAAGGACAGTGTGTGACCCACTGTACCACCCGGTCCCAGAGGGGAAAGGACAGTGTGTGACCCACTGCACCACCCGGTCCCAGAGGGGAAAGAACAGTGTGTGACTCACTGTACCGCCCGGTCCCAGAGGGGAAAGAACAGTGTGTGACTCACTGTACCGCCCGGTCCCAGAGGGGAAAGGACAGTGTGTGACTCACTGTACCACCCGGTCCCAGAGGGGAAAGGACAGTGTGTGACCCACTGTACCACCCGGTCCCTGAGAGGAAAGGACAGTGTGTGACCCACTGTACCACCCGGTCCCAGAGGGGAAAGGACAGTGTGTGACCCACTGTACCGCCCGGTCCCAGAGAGGAAAGAACAGTGTGTGACCCACTGCACCACCCGGTCCCAGAGGGGAAAGAACAGTGTGTGACTCACTGTACCGCCCGGTCCCAGAGGGGAAAGAACAGTGTGTGACCCACTGTACCACCCGGTCCCAGAGGAGGAAGGACAGTGTGTGACCCACTGTACCACCCGGTCTCAGAGGAGGAAGGACAGTGTGTGACCCACTGTACCACCTGGTGTCAGAGGAGGAAGGACAGTGTGTGACCCACTGTACCACCCGGTCCCAGAGGAGAAGAGACAGTGTGTGACCCACTGTACCACCCGGTCCCAGAGGGGAAAGGACAGTGTTTGACCCACTGTACCACCCGGTCCCAGAGGAGAATGGACAGTGTGTGACCCACTGTACCACCCGGTCCCAGAGGGGAAAGGACAGTGTGTGACCCACTGTACCACCCAGGCCCACAGGAGAATGGACAGTGTGTGACCCACTGTACCTCCCGGTCCCAGAGGGGAAAGGACAGTGTGTGACCCACTGTACCACCCGGTCCCAGAGGGGAAAGGACCGTGTGTGACCCACTCTACCACCCGGTCTCAGAGGAGGAAGGACAGTGTGTGACCCACTGTTCCACCCGGTCCCAGAGGAGAAGGGACAGTGTGTGACCCACTGTACCACCCGGTCCCAGAGGGGAAAGGACAGTGTTTGACCCACTGTACCACCCGGTCCCAGAGGAGAATGGACAGTGTGTGACCCACTGTACCACCCGGTCCCAGAGGGGAAAGGACAGTGTGTGACCCACTGTACCACCCAGGCGCACAGGAGAATGGACAGTGTGTGACCCACTGTACCACCCGGTCCCAGAGGGGAAAGGACAGTGTGTGACCTACTGTACCACCCGGTCCCAGAGGGGAAAGGACAGTGTGTGACCCACTGTACCACCCGGTCCCACAGGGGAAAGGACAGTGTGTGACCCACTGTACCACCCGGTCCCAGAGGGGAAAGGACAGTGTATGACCCACTGTACCACCTGGTCCCAGAGGGGAAAGGACAGTGTGTGACCCACTGTACCTCCCGGTCCCAGAGGGGAAAGGACAGTGTGTGACCCACTGTACCACCCGGTCCCAGAGGGGAAAGGACCGTGTGTGACCCACTCTACCACCCCGTCCCAGAGGGGAAAGGACAATGTGTGACCCACTGTATCACCCGGTCCCGGAGGGGAATGGACAGTGTGTGACCCACTGTACCACCTGGTCCCAGAGGGGAAAGGACAGTGTGTGACCCACTGTACCACCCGGTCCCAGAGGGGAAAGGACAGTGTGTGACCCACTGTACCACCCGGTCCCAGAGGAGAAGGGACAGTGTGTGACCCACTGTACCACCCGGTCCCAGAGGGGAAAGGACAGTGTTTGACCCACTGTACCACCCGGTCCCAGAGGAGAATGGACAGTGTGTGACCCACTGTACCACCCGGTCCCAGAGGGGAAAGGACAGTGTGTGACCCACTGTACCACCCAGGCGCACAGGAGAATGGACAGTGTGTGACCCACTGTACCACCCGGTCCCAGAGGGGAAAGGACAGTGTGTGACCTACTGTACCACCCGGTCCCAGAGGGGAAAGGACAGTGTGTGACCCACTGTACCACCCGGTCCCACAGGGGAAAGGACAGTGTGTGACCCACTGTACCACCCGGTCCCAGAGGGGAAAGGACAGTGTATGACCCACTGTACCACCTGGTCCCAGAGGGGAAAGGACAGTGTGTGACCCACTGTACCTCCCGGTCCCAGAGGGGAAAGGACAGTGTGTGACCCACTGTACCACCCGGTCCCAGAGGGGAAAGGACCGTGTGTGACCCACTCTACCACCCCGTCCCAGAGGGGAAAGGACAATGTGTGACCCACTGTATCACCCGGTCCCGGAGGGGAATGGACAGTGTGTGACCCACTGTACCACCTGGTCCCAGAGGGGAAAGGACAGTGTGTGACCCACTGTACCACCCGGTCCCAGAGGGGAAAGGACAGTGTGTGACCCACTGTACCACCCGGTCCCAGAGGGGAAAGGACAGTGTGTGACCCACTGTACCTCCCGGTCCCAGAGGGGAAAGGACAGTGTGTGACCCACTGTACCACCCGGTCCCAGAGGGGAAAGGACCGTGTGTGACCCACTCTACCTCCCGGTCCCAGAGCGGAAAGGACAGTGTGTGACCCACTGTATCACCCGGTCCCGGAGGGGAATGGACAGTGTGTGACCCACTGTACCACCTGGTCCCAGAGGGGAAAGGACAGTGTGTGACCCACTGTACCACCCGGTCCCTGAGAGGAAAGGACAGTGTGTGACCCACTGTAACACCCGGTCCCAGAGGGGAAAGGACAGTGTGTGACCCACTGCACCACCCGGTCCCAGAGGGGAAAGAACAGTGTGTGACTCACTGTACCGCCTGGTCCCAGAGGGGAAAGAACAGTGTGTGACCCACTGTACCACCCGGTCCCAGAGGAGGAAGGACAGTGTGTGACCCACTGTACCACCCGGTCCCAGAGGGGAAAGGACAGTGTGTCACCCACTGTACCACCCGGTCCCAGAGGGGAAAGGACAGTGTGTGACCCACTGTACCACCCGGTCCCGGAGGGGAAAGGACAGTGTGTGACCCACTGTACCACCCGGTCCCAGAGGGGAAAGGACAGTGTGTGACCCACGGTACCACCCGGTCCCAGAGGGGAAAGGAAAGTGTGTGACCCACTGTAGCACCAGGTCCCAGGGAGGAAAGGACAGTGTGTGACCCACTGTACCAACCGGTCCCAGAGGGGAAAGGACAGTGTGTGACCCACTGTACCACCCGCTCCCAGAGGGGAAAGGACAGTGTGTCACCCACTGTACCACCCGGTCCCAAAGGGGAAAGGACAGTGTGTGACCCACTGTACCACCCGGTCCCAGAGGGGAAAGGACAGTGTGTGACCCACTGTACCACCCGGTCGCAGAGGGGAAAGGACAGTGTGTGACCCACGGTACCACCCGGTCCCAGAGGGGAAAGGAAAGTGTGTGACCCACTGTAGCACCAGGTCCCAGGGAGGAAAGGACAGTGTGTGACCCACTGTACCAACCGGTCCCAGAGGGGAAAGGACAGTGTGTGACCCACTGTACCACCCGCTCCCAGAGGGGAAAGGACAGTGTGTGACCCACTGTACCACCCGGTCCCAGAGGGGAAAGGACAATGTGTGACCCACTGTATCACCCGGTCCCGGAGGGGAATGGACAGTGTGTGACCCACTGTACCACCTGGTCCCAGAGGGGAAAGGACAGTGTGTGACCCACTGTACCACCCGGTCCCAGAGGGGAAAGGACAGTGTGTGACCCACTGTACCACCCGGTCACAGAGGGGAAAGGACAGTGTGTGACCCACTGTACCACCCGGTCCCAGGGGGGAAAGGACAGTGTGTGACCCACTGTACCACCCGGTCCCTGAGAGGAAAGGACAGTGTGTGACCCACTGTAACACCCGATCCCAGAGGGGAAAGGACAGTGTGTGACCCACTGTAACACCCGATCCCAGAGGGGAAAGGACAGTGTGTGACCCACTGCACCACCCGGTCCCAGAGGGGAAAGAACAGTGTGTGACTCACTGTACCGCCCGGTCCCAGAGGGGAAAGAACAGTGTGTGACCCACTGTACCACCCGGTCCCAGAGGAGGAAGGACAGTGTGTGACCCACTGTACCACCCGGTCCCAGAGGAGAAAGGACAGTGTGTGACCCACTGTAACACCTGGTCCCAGAGGAGGAAGGACAGTGTGTGACCCACTGTACCACCCGGTCTCAGAGGAGGAAGGACAGTGTGTGACCCACTGTACCACCCGGTCCCAGAGGAGAAGGGACAGTGTGTGACCCACTGTACCACCCGGTCCCAGAGGGGAAAGGACAGTGTTTGACCCACTGTACCACCCGGTCCCAGAGGAGAATGGACAGTGTGTGACCCACTGTACCACCCGGTCCCAGAGTGGAAAGGACAGTGTGTGACCCACTGTACCACCCGGTCCCAGAGGGGAAAGGACAGTGTGTGACCCACTGTACCACCCGGTCCCAGAGGAGAAGGGACAGTGTGTGACCCACCGGACCACCCGGTCCCAGAGGGGAAAGGACAGTGTTTGACCCACTGTACCACCCGGTCCCAGAGGAGAATGGACAGTGTGTGACCACTGTACCACCCGGTCCCAGAGGGGAAAGGACAGTGTGTGACCTACTGTACCACCCGGTCCCAGAGGGGAAAGGACAGTGTTTGACCCACTGTACCACCCGGTCCCAGAGGAGAATGGACAGTGTGTGACCCACTGTACCACCCGGTCAGAGGGGAAAGGACAGTGTGTGACCCACTGTACCACCCGGTCCCACAGGTGAAAGGACAGTGTGTGACCCACTGTACCACCCGGTCCCAGAGGGCAAAGGACAGTGTGTGACCCACTGTACCACCTGGTCCCGGAGGCGAAAGGACAGTGTGTGACCCACTGTACCACCCGGTCCCAGAGGGGAAAGGACAGTGTGTGACCCATTGTACGACCTGGTCCCAGAAGAACAAGGTCAGTGTGTGACCCACTGTGCGACCCGGTCCCACAGGTGAAAGGACAGTGTGTGACCCAGTGCACCACCCGGTCCCAGAGGGGAAAGGACAGTGTGTGACCCACTGTACCACCCAGTCCCACAGGGGAAAGGACAGTGTGTGACCCAGTGCACCACCCGGTCCCAGAGGGGAAAGGACAGTGTGTGACCCACTGTACCACCCAGTCCCACAGGGGAAAGGACAGTGTGTGACAAACTGTACCACCCGGTCCCAGAGGGGAAAGGACAGTGTGTGACCCACTGTACCACCCGGTCCCAGAGGGGAAAGGACCGTGTCTGACCCACTCTACCACCCCGTCCCAGAGGGGAAAGGTCAGTGTGTGACCCACTGTACCACCCGGTCCCAGAGGGGAAAGGACAGTGTGTGGCCCACTGTACCACCCGGTCCCAGAGGAACAAGTACAGTGTGTGACCCACTGTACCACCCGGTCCCAGAGGGGAAAGGACAGTGTGTGACCCACTGTACCACCCGGTCCCAGCGGGGAAAGGACAGTGTGTGACCTACTGTACCACCCGGTCCCAGAGGGGAAAGGACAGTGTGTGACCCACTGTACCACCCGGTCCCAGGGGGGAAAGGACAGTGTGTGACCCACTGTACCACCCGGTCCAGAGGGGAAAGAACAGTGTGTGACCCACTGTACTACCCGGTCCCAGAGGGGAAAGGACAGTGTGTGACCCACTGTACCATACGGTCCCAGGGGGGAAAGGACAGTGTGTGACCCACTGTACCACCCGGTCCCAGAGGAGAAAGGACAGTGTGTGACCCACTGTACCACCTGGTCCCAGAGGGGAAAGGACAGTGTGTAACCCACTGTACCACCCGGTCCCAGAGGGGAAAGGACAGTGTGTAACCCACTGTACCACCCGGTTCCAGAGGAGAAAGGACATTGTGTGACCCACTGTACCACCCGGTCCCAGAGGGGAAAGGACAGTGAGTGACCCACTGTACCACCTGGTCCCAGAGGGGAAAGGAGAGTGTGTGACCCACTGTACCACCCGGTCGCAGAGGGGAAAGGACAGTGTGTGACCCACGGTACCACCCGGTCCCAGAGGGGAAAGGACAGTGTGTGACCCACTCGACCACCCGGTCCCAGAGGGGAAAGGACAGTGAGTGACCCACTGTACCACCTGGTCCCAGAGGGGAAAGGACAGTGTGTGACCCACTGTACCACCTGGTCCCAGAGGGGAAAGGACAGTGTGTGACCCACTGTACCACCCGGTCCCAGAGGGGAAAGGACAGTGTGTGACCCACTGTACCACCCGGTCCCAGAGGGGAAAGGTCAGTGTGTGACCCACTGTACCACCCGGTCCCAGAGGGGAAAGGACAGTGTGTGACCCACTGTACCACCCAGTCGCAGCGCGGAAAGGACAGTGTGTGACCCACTGTACTACCCGGTCCCAGGGGGGAAAGGACAGTGTGTGACCCACTGTACCACCTGGTCCCAGAGGGGAAAGAACAGTGTGTAACCCACTGTACTACCCGGTCCCAGAGGAGAAAGGACAGTGTGTGACCCACTGTACCACCTGGTCCCAGAGGGGAAAGGACAGTGTGTGACTCACTGTACCACCCGGTCCCAGAGGAGAAAGGACATTGTGTGACCCACTGTACCACCCGGTCCCAGAGGGGAAAGGACAGTGTGTGACCCACTGTACCACCCAGTCCCACAGGAGAATGGACAGTGTGTGACCCAGTGTACCACCCGGTCGCAGAGGTGAAAGGACAGTGTGTGACCCACTGTACCACCCGGTCCCAGAGGGGAAAGGACAGTGTGTGACCCACTGTACCACCCGGTCCCACAGGGGAAAGGACAGTCTGTGACCCATTGTACGACCTGGTCCCAGAAGAAAAAGGTCAGTGTGTGACCCACTGTACCACCCGGTCCCACAGGTGAAAGGACAGTGTGTGACCCACTGTACCACCCGGTCCCACAGGGGAAAGAACAGTGTGTGACCCAGTGCACCACCCGGTCCCAGAGGGGAAAGGACAGTGTGTGACCCACCGTACCACCCAGTCCCACAGGGGAAAGGACAGTGTGTGACCCACTGTACCACCCGGTCCCAGAGGGGAAAGGTCAGTGTGTGACCCACTGTACCACCCGGTCCCACAGGGGAAAGGACAGTGTGTGACCCAGTGCACCACCCGGTCCCAGAGGGGAAAGGACAGTGTGTGACCCACCGTACCACCCGGTCCCACAGGGGAAAGGACCGTGTGTGACCCACTGTACCACCCGGTCCCAGAGGGGAAAGGACAGTGTGTGACCCAGTGTACCACCCGGTCCCAGAGGAGAAAGGACAGTGTGTGACCCACTGTACCACCCGGTCCCAGAGGGGAAAGGACAGTGTTTGACCCACTGTACCACCTGGTCCCAGAGGGGAAAGGACAGTGTGTGACCCACTGTACCACCTGGTCCCAGAGAGGAAAGGACAGTGTGTGACACACTGTACCACCCGGTCCCAGAGGGGAAAGGACAGTGTGTGACCCACTGGCCCACCTGGTCCCAGAGGGGAAAGGACAGTGTGTGACCCACTGTACCACCTGGTCCCAGAGGGGAAAGGACAGTGTGTGACCCACTGTACCACCCGGTCCCAGAGGGGAAAGAACAGTGTGTCACCCACTGTACCACCCGGTCCCAGAGGGGAAAGGACAGTGTGTGACCCACTGTACCACCCGGTCCCAGGGGGGAAAGGACAGTATGTGACTCAGTGTACCACCCGGTCCCAGAGGGGAAAGGACAGTGTGTGACCCACTGTACCACCCGGTCCCAGAGAGGAAAGGACAGTTTGTGACCCACTGTACCACCTGGTCCCAGAGGGGAAAGGACAGTGTGTGACCCACTGTACCGCCCGGTCCCAGAGGCGAAAGAACAGTGTGTGACCTACTGTCCCACCCGGTCCCAGAGGAGGAAGGACAGTGTGTGACCCACTGTACCACCCGGTCTCAGAGGAGGAAGGACAGTGTGTGACCCACTGTACCACCCGGTCTCAGAGGGGAAAGGACAGTGTGTGACCCACTGTACCACCCGGTCTCAGAGGGGAAAGGACAGTGTGTGACCCACTGTACCACCCGGTCCCAGAGGAGAATGGACAGTGTGTGACCCACTGTATCACCCGGTCCCAGAGGAGAATGGACAGTGTGTGACCCACTGTATCACCCGGTCCCAGAAGGGAAAGGACAGTGTGTGACCCACTGTACCACCCGGTCCCTGAGGGGAAAGGACAGTTTGTGACCCACTGTACCACCCGGTCCCAGAGGGGAAAGGACAGTGTGTGACCCACTGTACCACCCGGTCCCAGAGGAGTAAAGGACAGTGTCTGACCCACTGTTACACCCGGTCCCAGAGGGGAAAGGACAGTGTGTGACCCACTGTACCACCTGGTCCCAGAGGGGAAAGGACAGTGTGTGACCCACTGTAACACCCGGTCCCAGAGGGGAAAGGACAGTGTGTGACCCACTGTACCACCTTGTCCCGGAGGCGAAAGGATAGTGTGTGACCCACTGTACCACCCGGTCCCAGAGGGGAAAGGACAGTGTGTGACCCACTGTACCACGCGGTCCCAGAAGGGAAAGGACAGTGTGTGACCCACTGTACCACCCGGTCCCAGAGGAGAAGGGACAGTGTGTGACCCACTGTACCACCCGGTCCCAGAGGGGAAAGGACAGTGTTTGACCCACTGTACCACCCGGTCCCAGAGGAGAATGGACAGTGTGTGACCCACTGTATCACCCGGTCCCAGAAGGGAAAGAACAGTGTGTGACCCACTGTACCACCCGGTCCCTGAGGGGAAAGGACAGTTTGTGACCCACTGTACCACCCGGTCCCAGAGGGGAAAGGACAGTGTGTGACCCACTGTACCACCCGGTCCCAGAAGGGAAAGGACAGTGTGTGACCCACTGTACCACCCGGTCCCAGAGCGGAAAGGACAGTGTGTTACCTACTGTACCACCCGGTCCCAGAGGGGAAAGGACAGTGTGTGACCCACTGTACGACCTGGTCCCAGAAGAACAAGGTCAGTGTGTGACCCACTGTACCACCCAGTCCCAGAGGAGGAAGGACAGTGTGTGACCCACTGTACCACCCGGTCTCAGAGGAGGAAGGACAGTGTGTGACCCACTGTACCACCCGGTCCCAGAGGAGAAGGGACAGTGTGTGACCCACTGTACCACCCGGTCCCAGAGGGGAAAGGACAGTGTTTGACCCACTGTACCACCAGGTCCCAGCGGAGAATGGACAGTGTGTGACCCACTGTACCACCCGGTCCCAGAGGGGAATGGACAGTGTGTGACCCACTCTACCACCCAGTCCCTGAGGGGAAAGGACAGTTTGTGACCCACTGTACCACCCGGTCCCAGAGGGGAAAGGACAGTGTGTGACCCACTGTACCACCCGGTCCCAGAGGGGAAAGGACAGTGTGTGACCTACTGTACCACCCGGTCCCAGAGGGGAACTGACAGTGTGTGACCCACTGTACCACTCGGTCCCACAGGGGAAAGGACAGTGTGTGACCCACTGTACCACCCGGTCCCAGAGGAGTAAAGGACAGTGTGTGACCCACTGTAACACCCGGTCCCAGAGGGAAAAGAACAGTGTGTGACCCACTGTACCACCTGGTCCCAGAGGGGAAAGGACAGTGTGTGACCCACCGTACCACCCGGTCCCAGAGGGGAAAGGACAGTGTGTGACCCAGTGTACCACCTGGTCCCAGAGGGGAAAGAACAGTGTGTGACCCACTGTACCACCTGGTCCCACAGGGGAAAGGACCGTGTGTGACCCACTGTACCACCCGGTCCCAGAGGGGAAAGGACAGTGTGTGACCCACTGTACCACCCGGTCCCAGAGGGGAAAGGACAGTGTGTGACCCAGTGTACCACCTGGTCCCAGAGGGGAAAGGACAGTGTGTGACCCACTGTACCACCCGGTCCCAGAGGGGAAAGGACAGTGTGTGACCCAGTGTACCACCCGGTCCCAGGGGGGAAAGGACAGTGTGTGACCCAGTGTACCACCCGGTCCCAGAGGGGAAAGGACAGTGTGTGACCCACTGTACCACCCGGTCCCAGAGGGGAAAGGACAGTGTGTGACCCACTGTACCACCTGGTCCCAGAGGGGAAAGGACAGTGCGTGACCCACCGTACCACCCGGTCCCACAGGGGAAAGGACAGTGTGTGACCCACTGTACCACCCGGTCCCAGAGGGGAAAGGACAGTGTGTGACCCAGTGTACCACCCGGTCCCAGAGGAGAAAGGACAGTGTGTGACCCACTGTACCACCCGGTCCCAGAGGGGAAAGGACAGTGTGTGACCCACTGTACCACCCGGTCCCAGAGTGGAAAGGACAGTGTGTGACCTACTGTACCACCCGGTCCCAGAGGGGAAAGGACAGTGTGTGACCCACTGTACGACCTGGTCCCAGAAGAACAAGGTCAGTGTGTGACCCACTGTACCACTCGGTCCCAGAGGTGAAAGGACAGTGTGTGACCCACTGTACCACCCGGTCCCAGAGGGGAAAGAACAGTGTGTGACCCACTGTACCACCCGGTCCCAGAGGAGGAAGGACAGTGTGTGACCCACTGTACCACCCGGTCTCAGAGGAGGAAGGACAGTGTGTGACCCACTGTACCACCCGGTCCCAGCGGAGAATGGACAGTGTGTGACCCACTGTACCACCCGGTCCCAGAGGGGAAAGGACAGTGTTTGACCCACTGTACCACCCGGTCCCAGCGGAGAATGGACAGTGTGTGACCCACTGTACCACCCGGTCCCAGAGGGGAATGGACAGTGTGTGACCCACTGTACCACCCGGTCCCAGAGGGGAATGGACAGTGTGTGACCCACTGTACCACCCGGTCCCAGAGGGGAATGGACAGTGTGTGACCCACTGTACCACCCGGTCCCAGAGGTGAAAGGACAGTGTGTGACCCACTGTACCACCCAGTCCCTGAGGGGAAAGGACAGTTTGTGACCCACTGTACCACCCGGTCCCAGAGGGGAAAGGACAGTGTGTGACCCACTGTACCACCCGGTCCCAGAGGGGAAAGGACAGTGTGTGACCTACTGTACCACCCGGTCCCAGAGGGGAAAGGACAGTGTGTGACCCACTGTACCACCCAGTCCCAGAGGAGTAAAGGACAGTGTGTGACCCACTGTAACACCCGGTCCCAGAGGGGAAAGGACAGTGTGTGACCCACTGTATCACCCGGTCCCGGAGGGGAATGGACAGTGTGTGACCCACTGTACCACCTGGTCCCAGAGGGGAAAGGACAGTGTGTGAACCACTTTACCACCCGGTCCCAGAGGGGAAAGGACAGTGTGTGACCCACTGTACCACCTGGTCACAGAGGGGAAAGGACAGTGTGTGACCCACTGTACCACCCGGTCCCAGGGGGGAAAGGACAGTGTCTGACTCACTGTACCACCCGGTCCCAGAGGGGAAAGGACAGTGTGTGACCCACTGTATCACCCGGTCCCGGAGGGGAATGGACAGTGTGTGACCCACTGTACCACCTGGTCCCAGAGGGGAAAGGACAGTGTGTGAACCACTTTACCACCCGGTCCCAGAGGGGAAAGGACAGTGTGTGACCCACTGTACCACCTGGTCACAGAGGGGAAAGGACAGTGTGTGACCCACTGTACCACCCGGTCCCAGGGGGGAAAGGACAGTGTCTGACTCACTGTACCACCCGGTCCCAGAGGGGAAAGGACAGTGTGTGACCCACTGTACCACCCGGTCCCTGAGAGGAAAGGACAGTGTGTGACCCACTGTACCACCCGGTCCCAGAGGGGAAAGGACAGTGTGTGACCCACTGCACCACCCGGTCCCAGAGGGGAAAGAACAGTGTGTGACTCACTGTACCGCCCGGTCCCAGAGGGGAAAGAACAGTGTGTGACCCACTGTACCACCCGGTCCCAGAGGGGAAAGGACAGTGTGTGACCTACTGTACCACCCGGTCCCAGAGGGGAAAGGACAGTGTGTGACCCACTCTACCACCCGGTCCCAGAGGGGAAAGGACAGTGTGTGACCCACTGTACCACCCGGTCCCAGAGGGGAAAGGACAGTGTGTGACCCACTGTAACACCCGGTCCCAGAGGGGAAAGGACAGTGTGTGACCTACTGTACCACCCGGTCCCAGAGGGGAAAGGACAGTGTGTGACCCACTGTACCACCCGGTCCCAGAGGAGTAAAGGACAGTGTGTGACCCACTGTAACACCCGGTCCCAGAGGGGAAAGGACAGTGTGTGACCCATTGTACGACCTGGTCCCAGAAGAACAAGGTCAGTGTGTGACCCAGTGTAAGACCCGGTCCCACAGGTGAAAGGACAGTGTGTGACCCAGTGCACCACCCGGTCCCAGAGGGGAAAGGACAGTGTGTGACCCACTGTACCACCCAGTCCCACAGGGGAAAGGACAGTGTGTGACCCAGTGCACCACCCGGTCCCAGAGGGGAAAAGGACAGTGTGTGACCCACCGTACCCCCCGGTCCCACAGGGGAAAGGACCGTGTGTGACCCACTGTACCACCCGGTCCCAGAGGGGAAAGGACAGTGTTTGACCCACTGTACCACCTGGTCCCAGAGGGGAAAGGACAGTGTGTGACCCACTGTACCACCTGGTCCCAGAGGAGAAAGGACAGTGTGTGACCCACTGTACCACCCAGTCCCAGAGGAGAAAGGACAGTGTGTGACCCACTGCACCACCCGGTCCCAGAGGGGAAAGGACAGTGTGTGACCCACTGTACCACCTGGTCCCAGAGGGGAAAGGACGGTGTGTGACGCACTGTACCACCCTGCCCCGGAGGGGAAAGGGCAGTGTGTGAACCACTGAACCACCCGGTCCCAGAGGGGAAAGGACAGTGTGTGACCCACTGTACCACCCTGTCCCAGAGGAAAAACGACAGTGTGTGACCCACTGTACCACCCGGTCCCAGAGGGGAAAGGACAGTGTGTGACTCACTGTACCGCCCGGTCCCAGAGGGGAAAGAACAGTGTGTGACCCACTGCACCACCCGGTCCCAGAGGGGAAAGAACAGTGTGTGACTCACTGTACCGCCCGGTCCCAGAGGGGAAAGAACAGTGTGTGACCCACTGTACCACCCGGTCCCAGAGGAGGAAGGACAGTGTGTGACCCACTGTACCACCCGGTCTCAGAGGAGGAAGGACAGTGTGTGACCCACTGTACCACCCGGTCCCAGAGGGGAAAGGACAGTGTGTGACCCACTGTACCACCCGGTCCCAGAGGAGAAAGGACAGTGTGTGACCCACTGTACCACCCGGTCTCAGAGGAGGAAGGACAGTGTGTGACTCACTGTACCACCCGGTCCCAGAGGAGAAAGGACAGTGTGTGACCCACTGTACCACCCAGTCTCAGAGGAGGAAGGACAGTGTGTGACTCACTGTACCACCCGGTCCCAGAGGGGAAAGGACAGTGTGTGACCCACTGTACCACCCGGTCCCAGAGGAGAATGGACAGTGTGTGACCCACTCTACCACCCGGTCCCAGAGTGGAAAGGACAGTGTGTGACCCACTGTACCAGCCGGTCCCAGAGGGGAAAGGACAGTGTGTGACCCACTGTACCACCCGGTCGCACAGGAGAATGGACAGTGTGTGACCCACTGTACCACCTGGTCCCTGAGGGGAAAGGACAGTGTGTGACCCACGGTACCACCCGGTCCCAGAGGGGAAAGGACAGTGTTTGACCCACTGTACCACCCGGTCCCAGAGGAGAATGGACAGTGTGTGACCCACTGTACCACCCGGTCCCAGAGGGGAAAGGACAGTGTGTGACCTACTGTACCACCCGGTCCCAGAGGGGAAAGGACAGTGTTTGACCCACTGTACCACCCGGTCCCAGAGGGGAAAGGACAGTGTGTGACCCACTGTACCACCCGGTCCCAGCGGGGAAAGGACAGTGTGACCCACTGTACCACCCGGTCCCAGAGGGGAAAGGACAGTGTGTGACCCACTGTACCACCCGGTCCCAGGGGGGAAAGGACAGTGTGTGACCCACTGTACCACCCGGTCCAGAGGGGAAAGAACAGTGTGTGACCCACTGTACTACCCGGTCCCAGAGGGGAAAGGACAGTGTGTGACCCACTGTACCATACGGTCCCAGGGGGGAAAGGACAGTGTGTGACCCACTGTACCACCCGGTCCCAGAGGAGAAAGGACAGTGTGTGACCCACTGTACCACCTGGTCCCAGAGGGGAAAGGACAGTGTGTAACCCACTGTACCACCCGGTCCCAGAGGGGAAAGGACAGTGTGTGACCCACTGTACCACCTGGTCCCAGAGGGGAAAGGACAGTGTGTGACCCACGGTACCACCCGGTCCCAGAGGGGAAAGGACAGTGTGTGACCCACTCTACCACCCGGTCCCAGAGGGGAAAGGGCAGTGAGTGACCCACTGTACCACCTGGTCCCAGAGGGGAAAGGACAATGTGTGACCCACTGTACCACCCGGTCGCAGAGGGGAAAGGACAGTGTGTGACCCACGGTACCACCCGGTCCCAGAGGGGAAAGGACAGTGTGTGACCCACTCTACCACCCGGTCCCAGAGGTGAAAGGACAGTGTGTGACCCACTGTAGCACCCGATCCCAGGGAGGAAAAGACAGTGTGTGACCCACTGTACCACCTGGTCCCAGAGGGGAAAGGACAGTGTGTGACCCACTGTACCACCCGGTCCCAGAGGGGAAAGGACAGTGTGTGACCCACTGTACCACACGGTCCCAGAGGGGAAAGGTCAGTGTGTGACCCACTGTACCACCCGGTCCCAGAGGGGAAAGGACAGTGTGTGACCCACTGTACCACCAGGTCCCAGAGGAACAAGTACAGTGTGTGACCCACTGTACCACCCGGTCCCAGAGGGGAAAGGACAGTGTGTGACCCACTGTACCACCCGGTCGCAGCGGGGAAAGGACAGTGTGTGACCCACTGTACCACCCGGTCCCAGGGGGGAAAGGACAGTGTGTGACCCACTGTACCACCTGGTCCCAGAGGGGAAAGAACAGTGTGTGACCCACTGTACTACCCGGTCCCAGAGGGGAAAGGACAGTGTGTGACCCACTGTGCCATACGGTCCCAGAGGGGAAAGAACAGTGTGTGACCCACTGTACCACCCGGTCCCAGAGGGGAAAGGACAGTGTGTGACCCACTGTACCACTCGGTCCCAGAGGAGAAAGGACAGTGTGTGACCCACTGTACCACCTGGTCCCAGAGGGGAAAGGACAGTGTGTGACTCACTGTACCACCCGGTCCCAGAGGAGAAAGGACATTGTGTGACCCACTGTACCACCCGGTCCCAGAGGGGAAAGGACAGTGTGTGACCCACTGTACCACCCGGTCGCAGAGGGGAAAGGACAGTGTGTGACCCACGGTACCACCCGGTCCCAGAGGGGAAAGGACAGTGTGTGACCCACTCTACCACCCGGTCCCAGAGGTGAAAGGACAGTGTGTGACCCACTGTAGCACCCGATCCCAGGGAGGAAAAGACAGTGTGTGACCCACTGTACCAACCGGTCCGAGAGGGGAAAGGACAGTGTGTGACCCACTGTACCACCTGGTCCCAGAGGGGAAAGGACAGTGTGTGACCCACTGTACCACCCGGTCCCAGAGGGGAAAGGACAGTGTGTGACCCACTGTACCACCCGGTCCCAGAGGAGAAAGGTCAGTGTGTGACCCACTGTACCACCCGGTCCCAGAGGGGAAAGGACAGTGTGTGACCCACTGTACCACCCGGTCCCAGAGGAACAAGTACAGTGTGTGACCCACTGTACCACCCGGTCCCAGAGGGGAAAGGACAGTGTGTGACCCACTGTACCACCCGGTCGCAGCGGGGAAAGGACAGTGTGTGACCCACTGTACCACCCGGTCCCAGGGGGGAAAGGACAGTGTGTGACCCACTGTACCACCTGGTCCCAGAGGGGAAAGAACAGTGTGTGACCCAGTGTACCACCCGGTCCCAGAGGGGAAAGGTCAGTGTGTGACCCACTGTACCACCCGGTCCCAGAAGGGAAACGACAGTGTGTGACCCACTGTACCACCTGCTCCCAGAGGGGAAAGGACAGTGTGTCACCCACTGTACCACCCGGTCCCAGAGGGGAAAGGACAGTGTGTGACCCAGTGTACCACCCGGTCCCAGAGGGGAAAGGTCAGTGTGTGACCCACTGTACCACCCGGTCCCAGAAGGGAAACGACAGTGTGTGACCCACTGTACCACCTGCTCCCAGAGGGGAAAGGACAGTGTGTGACCCACTGTACCACCCGGTCCCAGAGGGGAAAGGACAGTGTGTGACCCACTGTATCACCTGGTCCCAGAGGGGAATGGACAGTGTGTGACCCACTGTACCACCCGGTCCCAGAGGGGAAAGGACAGTGTGTGACCCACTGTACCACCCGGTCCCAGAGGGGAAAGGACAGCGCGTGACCCACTGTACCACCCGGTCCCAGAGGGGAAAGGACAGTGTGTGACCCACTGTACCACCTGCTCCCAGAGGGGAAAGGACAGTGTGTGACCCACTGTACCACCCGGTCCCAGAAGGGAAACGACAGTGTGTGACCCACTGTACCACCTGCTCCCAGAGGGGAAAGGACAGTGTGTGACCCACTGTATCAGCCGGTCCCAGAGGGGAAAGGACAGTGTGTGACCCACTGTACCACCTGCTCCCAGAGGGGAAAGGACAGTGTGTGACCCACTGTACCAGCCGGTCCCAGAGGGGAAAGGACAGTGTGTGACCCACTGTACCACCCGGTCCCAGAGGGGAAAGGACAGTGTGTGACCCACTGTATCACCCGGTCCCAGAGGGGAATGGACAGTGTGTGACCCACTGTACCACCCGGTCCCAGAGGGGAAAGGACAGTGTGTGACCCACTGTACCACCCGGTCCCAGAGGAGAATGGACAGTGTGTGACCCACTCTACCACCCGGTCCCAGAGTGGAAAGGACAGTGTGTGACCCACTGTACCAGCCGGTCCCAGAGGGGAAAGGACAGTGTGTGACCCACTGTACCACCCGGTCGCACAGGAGAATGGACAGTGTGTGACCCACTGTACCACCTGGTCCCTGAGGGGAAAGGACAGTGTGTGACCCACCGTACCACCCGGTCCCAGAGGGGAAAGGACAGTGTTTGACCCACTGTACCACCCGGTCCCAGAGGAGAATGGACAGTGTGTGACCCACTGTACCACCCGGTCCCAGAGGGGAAAGGACAGTGTGTGACCTACTGTACCACCCGGTCCCAGAGGGGAAAGGACAGTGTTTGACCCACTGTACCACCCGGTCCCAGAGGGGAAAGGACAGTGTGTGACCCACTGTACCACCCGGTCCCAGCGGGGAAAGGACAGTGTGACCCACTGTACCACCCGGTCCCAGAGGGGAAAGGACAGTGTGTGACCCACTGTACCACCCGGTCCCAGGGGGGAAAGGACAGTGTGTGACCCACTGTACCACCCGGTCCAGAGGGGAAAGAACAGTGTGTGACCCACTGTACTACCCGGTCCCAGAGGGGAAAGGACAGTGTGTGACCCACTGTACCATACGGTCCCAGGGGGGAAAGGACAGTGTGTGACCCACTGTACCACCCGGTCCCAGAGGAGAAAGGACAGTGTGTGACCCACTGTACCACCTGGTCCCAGAGGGGAAAGGACAGTGTGTAACCCACTGTACCACCCGGTCCCAGAGGGGAAAGGACAGTGTGTGACCCACTGTACCACCTGGTCCCAGAGGGGAAAGGACAGTGTGTGACCCACTGTACCACCCGGTCCCAGAGGGGAAAGGACAGTGCGTGACCCACTGTACCACCCGGTCCCAGGGGGGAAAGGACAGTGTGTGACTCACTGTACCACCCGGTCCCAGAGGAGAAAGGACAGTGTGTGACCCACTGTACCACCCGGTCCCAGAGGTGAAAGGACAGTGTGTGACCCACTGTACCACCCGGTCCCAGAGGGGAAAGGACAGTGAGTGACCCACTGTACCACCTGGTCCCAGAGGGGAAAGGAGAGTGTGTGACCCACTGTACCACCCGGTCACAGAGGGGAAAGGACAGTGTGTGACCCACGGTACCACCCGGTCCCAGAGGGGAAAGGACAGTGTGTGACCCACTCTACCACCCGGTCCCAGAGGGGAAAGGGCAGTGAGTGACCCACTGTACCACCTGGTCCCAGAGGGGAAAGGACAATGTGTGACCCACTGTACCACCCGGTCGCAGAGGGGAAAGGACAGTGTGTGACCCACGGTACCACCCGGTCCCAGAGGGGAAAGGACAGTGTGTGACCCACTCTACCACCCGGTCCCAGAGGTGAAAGGACAGTGTGTGACCCACTGTAGCACCCGATCCCAGGGAGGAAAAGACAGTGTGTGACCCACTGTACCACCTGGTCCCAGAGGGGAAAGGACAGTGTGTGACCCACTGTACCACCCGGTCCCAGAGGGGAAAGGACAGTGTGTGACCCACTGTACCACACGGTCCCAGAGGGGAAAGGTCAGTGTGTGACCCACTGTACCACCCGGTCCCAGAGGGGAAAGGACAGTGTGTGACCCACTGTACCACCAGGTCCCAGAGGAACAAGTACAGTGTGTGACCCACTGTACCACCCGGTCCCAGAGGGGAAAGGACAGTGTGTGACCCACTGTACCACCCGGTCGCAGCGGGGAAAGGACAGTGTGTGACCCACTGTACCACCCGGTCCCAGGGGGGAAAGGACAGTGTGTGACCCACTGTACCACCTGGTCCCAGAGGGGAAAGAACAGTGTGTGACCCACTGTACTACCCGGTCCCAGAGGGGAAAGGACAGTGTGTGACCCACTGTGCCATACGGTCCCAGAGGGGAAAGAACAGTGTGTGACCCACTGTACCACCCGGTCCCAGAGGGGAAAGGACAGTGTGTGACCCACTGTACCACTCGGTCCCAGAGGAGAAAGGACAGTGTGTGACCCACTGTACCACCTGGTCCCAGAGGGGAAAGGACAGTGTGTGACTCACTGTACCACCCGGTCCCAGAGGAGAAAGGACATTGTGTGACCCACTGTACCACCCGGTCCCAGAGGGGAAAGGACAGTGTGTGACCCACTGTACCACCCGGTCGCAGAGGGGAAAGGACAGTGTGTGACCCACGGTACCACCCGGTCCCAGAGGGGAAAGGACAGTGTGTGACCCACTCTACCACCCGGTCCCAGAGGTGAAAGGACAGTGTGTGACCCACTGTAGCACCCGATCCCAGGGAGGAAAAGACAGTGTGTGACCCACTGTACCAACCGGTCCGAGAGGGGAAAGGACAGTGTGTGACCCACTGTACCACCTGGTCCCAGAGGGGAAAGGACAGTGTGTGACCCACTGTACCACCCGGTCCCAGAGGGGAAAGGACAGTGTGTGACCCACTGTACCACCCGGTCCCAGAGGGGAAAGGACAGCGCGTGACCCACTGTACCACCCGGTCCCAGAGGGGAAAGGACAGTGTGTGACCCACTGTACCACCTGCTCCCAGAGGGGAAAGGACAGTGTGTGACCCACTGTACCACCCGGTCCCAGAAGGGAAACGACAGTGTGTGACCCACTGTACCACCTGCTCCCAGAGGGGAAAGGACAGTGTGTGACCCACTGTACCAGCCGGTCCCAGAGGGGAAAGGACAGTGTGTGACCCACTGTACCACCTGCTCCCAGAGGGGAAAGGACAGTGTGTGACCCACTGTACCAGCCGGTCCCAGAGGGGAAAGGACAGTGTGTGACCCACTGTACCACCCGGTCCCAGAGGGGAAAGGACAGTGAGTGACCCACTGTACCACCTGGTCCCAGAGGGGAAAGGAGAGTGTGTGACCCACTGTACCACCCGGTCACAGAGGGGAAAGGACAGTGTGTGACCCACGGTACCACCCGGTCCCAGAGGGGAAAGGACAGTGTGTGACCCACTCTACCACCCGGTCCCAGAGGGGAAAGGGCAGTGAGTGACCCACTGTACCACCTGGTCCCAGAGGGGAAAGGACAATGTGTGACCCACTGTACCACCCGGTCGCAGAGGGGAAAGGACAGTGTGTGACCCACGGTACCACCCGGTCCCAGAGGGGAAAGGACAGTGTGTGACCCACTCTACCACCCGGTCCCAGAGGTGAAAGGACAGTGTGTGACCCACTGTAGCACCCGATCCCAGGGAGGAAAAGACAGTGTGTGACCCACTGTACCACCTGGTCCCAGAGGGGAAAGGACAGTGTGTGACCCACTGTACCACCCGGTCCCAGAGGGGAAAGGACAGTGTGTGACCCACTGTACCACACGGTCCCAGAGGGGAAAGGTCAGTGTGTGACCCACTGTACCACCCGGTCCCAGAGGGGAAAGGACAGTGTGTGACCCACTGTACCACCAGGTCCCAGAGGAACAAGTACAGTGTGTGACCCACTGTACCACCCGGTCCCAGAGGGGAAAGGACAGTGTGTGACCCACTGTACCACCCGGTCGCAGCGGGGAAAGGACAGTGTGTGACCCACTGTACCACCCGGTCCCAGGGGGGAAAGGACAGTGTGTGACCCACTGTACCACCTGGTCCCAGAGGGGAAAGAACAGTGTGTGACCCACTGTACTACCCGGTCCCAGAGGGGAAAGGACAGTGTGTGACCCACTGTGCCATACGGTCCCAGAGGGGAAAGAACAGTGTGTGACCCACTGTACCACCCGGTCCCAGAGGGGAAAGGACAGTGTGTGACCCACTGTACCACTCGGTCCCAGAGGAGAAAGGACAGTGTGTGACCCACTGTACCACCTGGTCCCAGAGGGGAAAGGACAGTGTGTGACTCACTGTACCACCCGGTCCCAGAGGAGAAAGGACATTGTGTGACCCACTGTACCACCCGGTCCCAGAGGGGAAAGGACAGTGTGTGACCCACTGTACCACCCGGTCGCAGAGGGGAAAGGACAGTGTGTGACCCACGGTACCACCCGGTCCCAGAGGGGAAAGGACAGTGTGTGACCCACTCTACCACCCGGTCCCAGAGGTGAAAGGACAGTGTGTGACCCACTGTAGCACCCGATCCCAGGGAGGAAAAGACAGTGTGTGACCCACTGTACCAACCGGTCCGAGAGGGGAAAGGACAGTGTGTGACCCACTGTACCACCTGGTCCCAGAGGGGAAAGGACAGTGTGTGACCCACTGTACCACCCGGTCCCAGAGGGGAAAGGACAGTGTGTGACCCACTGTACCACCCGGTCCCAGAGGGGAAAGGACAGCGCGTGACCCACTGTACCACCCGGTCCCAGAGGGGAAAGGACAGTGTGTGACCCACTGTACCACCTGCTCCCAGAGGGGAAAGGACAGTGTGTGACCCACTGTACCACCCGGTCCCAGAAGGGAAACGACAGTGTGTGACCCACTGTACCACCTGCTCCCAGAGGGGAAAGGACAGTGTGTGACCCACTGTACCAGCCGGTCCCAGAGGGGAAAGGACAGTGTGTGACCCACTGTACCACCTGCTCCCAGAGGGGAAAGGACAGTGTGTGACCCACTGTACCAGCCGGTCCCAGAGGGGAAAGGACAGTGTGTGACCCACTGTACCACCCGGTCCCAGAGGGGAAAGGACAGTGTGTGACCCACTGTATCACCCGGTCCCAGAGGGGAATGGACAGTGTGTGACCCACTGTACCACCCGGTCCCAGAGGGGAAAGGACAGTGTGTGACCCACTGTACCACCCGGTCCCAGAGGGGAAAGGACAGTGTGTGACCCACTGTACCACCCGGTCCCAGAGGGGAAAGGACAGTGTGTGACCCACTGTACCACCCGGTCCCAGGGGGGAAAGGACAGTGTGTGACTCACTGTACCACCTGGTCCCAGAGGGGAAAGGACAGTGTGTGACCCACTGTATCACCCGGTCCCAGAGGGGAATGGACAGTGTGTAACCCACTGTACCACCCGGGCCCAGAGGGGAAAGGACAGTGTGTGACCCACTGTATCACCCGGTCCCAGAGGGGAATGGACAGTGTGTGACCCACTGTACCACCCGGTCCCAGAGGGGAAAGGACAGTGTGTGACCCACTGTACCACCCGGTCCCAGAGGTGAAAGGACAGTGTGTAACCCACTGTACCACCCGGTCCCAGAGGGGAAAGGACAGTGTGTGACCCACTGTATCACCCGGTCCCAGAGGGGAATGGACAGTGTGTGACCCACTGTACCACCCGGTCCCAGAGGGGAAAGGACAGTGTGTGACCCACTGTACCACCCGGTCCCAGAGGGGAAAGGACAGTGTGTGACCCACTGTACCACCCGGTCCCAGAGGGGAAAGATCAGTGTGTGACCCACTGTACCACCCGGTCCGAGAGGGGAAAGGACAGTGTGTGACCCACTGTACCACCCGGTCCCAGAGGGGAAAGGACAATGTGTGACCCACTGTATCACCCGGTCCCAGAGGGGAAAGGACAATGTGTGACCCACTGTATCACCCGGTCCCAGAGGGGAAAGGACAGTGTGTGACCCACTGTACCACCCGGTCCCAGAGGGGAAAGGACAGCGCGTGACCCACTGTACCACCCGGTCCGAGAGGGGAAAGGACAGTGTGTGACCCACTGTACCACCCGGTCCCAGAGGGGAAAGGACAATGTGTGACCCACTGTATCACCCGGTCCCAGAGGGGAAAGGACAATGTGTGACCCACTGTATCACCCGGTCCCAGAGGGGAAAGGACAGTGTGTGACCCACTGTATCACCCGGTCCCAGAGGGGAAAGGACAATGTGTGACCCACTGTACCACCCCGTCCCAGAGGGGAAAGGACAGTGTGTCACCCACTGTACCACCCGGTCCCAGAGGGGAAAGGACAGTGTGTGACCCAGTGTACCACCCGGTCCCAGAGGGGAAAGGTCAGTGTGTGACCCACTGTACCACCCGGTCCCAGAAGGGAAAGGACAGTGTGTGACCCACTGTACCACCCGGTCCCAGAGGGGAAAGGACAGTGTGTGACCCACTGTATCACCCGGTCCCAGAGGGGAATGGACAGTGTGTAACCCACTGTACCACCCGGTCCCAGAGGGGAAAGGACAGTGTGTGACCCACTGTATCACCCGGTCCCAGAGGGGTAAGGACAGTGTGTGACCCACTGTACCACCCGGTCCCAGAGGGGAAAGGACAGTGTGTGACCCACTGTACCACCCGGTCCCTGAGAGGAAAGGACAGTGTGTGACCCACTTTACCACCCGGTCCCAGAGGGGAAAGGACAGTGTGTGACCCACTGCACCACCCGGTCCCAGAGGGGAAAGAACAGTGTGTGACCCACTGTACCACCTGGTCCCAGAGGAGGAAGGACAGTGTGTGACCCACTGTACCACCCGGTCCCAGAGGGGAAAGAACAGTGTGTGACCCACTGTACCACCCGGTCCCAGAGGACGAAGGACAGTGTGTGACCCACTGTACCTCCCGGTCCCAGAGGGGAAAGGACCGTGTGTGACCCACTCTACCACCCCGTCCCAGAGGGGAAAGGACAATGTGTGACCCACTGTATCACCCGGTCCCAGAGGGGAAAGGACAGTGTGTCACCCACTGTACCACCCGGTCCCAGAGGGGAAAGGTCAGTGTGTGACCCACTGTACCACCCGGTCCCAGAGGGGAAAGGACAGTGTGTGACCCACTGTACCACCCGGTCCCAGAGGGGAAAGGACAGTGTGTGACCCACTGTACCACCCGGTCCCAGAGGGGAAAGGACAGTGTGTCACCCACTGTACCACCCCGTCCCAGAGGGGAAAGGACAGTGTGTGACCCACTGTATCACCCGGTCCCGGAGGGGAATGGACAGTGTGTGACCCACTGTACCACCTGGTCCCAGAGGGGAAAGGACAGTGTGTGAACCACTGTACCACCCGGTCCCAGAGGGGAAAGGACAGTGTGTGACCCACTGTACCACCTGGTCACAGAGGGGAAAGGACAGTGTGTGACCCACTGTACCACCCGGTCCCAGGGGGGAAAGGACAGTGTCTGACTCACTGTACCACCCGGTCCCAGAGGGGAAAGGACAGTGTGTGACCCACTGTACCACCCGGTCCCTGAGAGGAAAGGACAGTGTGTGACCCACTGTACCACCCGGTCCCAGAGGGGAAAGGACAGTGTGTGACCCACTGCACCACCCGGTCCCAGAGGGGAAAGAACAGTGTGTGACTCACTGTACCGCCCGGTCCCAGAGGGGAAAGAACAGTGTGTGACCCACTGTACCACCCGGTCCCAGAGGGGAAAGGACAGTGTGTGACCTACTGTACCACCCGGTCCCAGAGGGGAAAGGACAGTGTGTGACCCACTCTACCACCCGGTCCCAGAGGGGAAAGGACAGTGTGTGACCCACTGTACCACCCGGTCCCAGAGGGGAAAGGACAGTGTGTGACCCACTGTAACACCCGGTCCCAGAGGGGAAAGGACAGTGTGTGACCTACTGTACCACCCGGTCCCAGAGGGGAAAGGACAGTGTGTGACCCACTGTACCACCCGGTCCCACAGGGGAAAGGACAGTGTGTGACCCACTGTACCACCCGGTCCCAGAGGGGAAAGGACAGTGTATGACCCACTGTACCACCCGGTCCCAGAGGTGTAAAGGACAGTGTGTGACCCACTGTAACACCCGGTCCCAGAGGGGAAAGGACAGTGTGTGACCCATTGTACGACCTGGTCCCAGAAGAACACGGTCAGTGTGTGACCCACTGTAAGACCCGGTCCCACAGGTGAAAGGACAGTGTGTGACCCAGTGCACCACCCGGTCCCAGAGGGGAAAGGACAGTGTGTGACCCACTGTACCACCCAGTCCCACAGGGGAAAGGACAGTGTGTGACCCAGTGCACCACCCGGTCCCAGAGGGGAAAAGGACAGTGTGTGACCCACCGTACCCCCCGGTCCCACAGGGGAAAGGACCGTGTGTGACCCACTGTACCACCCGGTCCCAGAGGGGAAAGGACAGTGTTTGACACACTGTACCACCTGGTCCCAGAGGGGAAAGGACAGTGTGTGACCCACTGTACCACCCAGTCCCAGAGGAGAAAGGACAGTGTGTGACCCACTGCACCACCCGGTCCCAGAGGGGAAAGGACAGTGTGTGACCCACTGTACCACCTGGTCCCAGAGGGGAAAGGACGGTGTGTGACGCACTGTACCACCCTGCCCCGGAGGGGAAAGGGCAGTGTGTGAACCACTGAACCACCCGGTCCCAGAGGGGAAAGGACAGTGTGTGACCCACTGTACCACCCTGTCCCAGAGGAAAAACGACAGTGTGTGACCCACTGTACCACCCGGTCCCAGAGGGGAAAGGACAGTGTGTGACTCACTGTACCGCCCGGTCCCAGAGGGGAAAGAACAGTGTGTGACCCACTGCACCACCCGGTCCCAGAGGGGAAAGAACAGTGTGTGACTCACTGTACCGCCCGGTCCCAGAGGGGAAAGAACAGTGTGTGACCCACTGTACCACCCGGTCCCAGAGGAGGAAGGACAGTGTGTGACCCACTGTACCACCCGGTCTCAGAGGAGGAAGGACAGTGTGTGACCCACTGTACCACCCGGTCCCAGAGGAGGAAGGACAGTGTGTGACCCACTGTACCACCCAGTCTCAGAGGAGGAAGGACAGTGTGTGACTCACTGTACCACCCGGTCCCAGAGGAGAAGGGACAGTGTGTGACACACTGTACCACCCGGTCCCAGAGGGGAAAGGACAGTGTGTGACCCACTGTACCACCCGGTCCCAGAGGAGAATGGACAGTGTGTGACCCACTCTACCACCCGGTCCCAGAGTGGAAAGGACAGTGTGTGACCCACTGTACCAGCCGGTCCCAGAGGGGAAAGGACAGTGTGTGACCCACTGTACCACCCGGTCGCACAGGAGAATGGACAGTGTGTGACCCACTGTACCACCTGGTCCCTGAGGGGAAAGGACAGTGTGTGACCCACCGTACCACCCGGTCCCAGAGGGGAAAGGACAGTGTTTGACCCACTGTACCACCCGGTCCCAGAGGAGAATGGACAGTGTGTGACCCACTGTACCACCCGGTCCCAGAGGGGAAAGGACAGTGTGTGACCTACTGTACCACCCGGTCCCAGAGGGGAAAGGACAGTGTTTGACCCACTGTACCACCCGGTCCCAGAGGGGAAAGGACAGTGTGTGACCCACTGTACCACCCGGTCCCAGCGGGGAAAGGACAGTGTGACCCACTGTACCACCCGGTCCCAGAGGGGAAAGGACAGTGTGTGACCCACTGTACCACCCGGTCCCAGGGGGGAAAGGACAGTGTGTGACCCACTGTACCACCCGGTCCAGAGGGGAAAGAACAGTGTGTGACCCACTGTACTACCCGGTCCCAGAGGGGAAAGGACAGTGTGTGACCCACTGTACCATACGGTCCCAGGGGGGAAAGGACAGTGTGTGACCCACTGTACCACCCGGTCCCAGAGGAGAAAGGACAGTGTGTGACCCACTGTACCACCTGGTCCCAGAGGGGAAAGGACAGTGTGTAACCCACTGTACCACCCGGTCCCAGAGGGGAAAGGACAGTGTGTGACCCACTGTACCACCTGGTCCCAGAGGGGAAAGGACAGTGTGTGACCCACTGTACCACCCGGTCCCAGAGGGGAAAGGACAGTGCGTGACCCACTGTACCACCCGGTCCCAGGGGGGAAAGGACAGTATGTGACCCACTGTACCACCCGGTCCCAGAGGGGAAAGGACAGTGAGTGACCCACTGTACCACCTGGTCCCAGAGGGGAAAGGAGAGTGTGTGACCCACTGTACCACCCGGTCACAGAGGGGAAAGGACAGTGTGTGACCCACGGTACCACCCGGTCCCAGAGGGGAAAGGACAGTGTGTGACCCACTCTACCACCCGGTCCCAGAGGGGAAAGGGCAGTGAGTGACCCACTGTACCACCTGGTCCCAGAGGGGAAAGGACAATGTGTGACCCACTGTACCACCCGGTCGCAGAGGGGAAAGGACAGTGTGTGACCCACGGTACCACCCGGTCCCAGAGGGGAAAGGACAGTGTGTGACCCACTCTACCACCCGGTCCCAGAGGTGAAAGGACAGTGTGTGACCCACTGTAGCACCCGATCCCAGGGAGGAAAAGACAGTGTGTGACCCACTGTACCAACCGGTCCGAGAGGGGAAAGGACAGTGTGTGACCCACTGTACCACCTGGTCCCAGAGGGGAAAGGACAGTGTGTGACCCACTGTACCACCCGGTCCCAGAAGGGAAAGGACAGTGTGTGACCCACTGTACCACCCGGTCCCAGTGGGGAAAGGTCAGTGTGTGACCCACTGTACCACCCGGTCCCAGAGGGGAAAGGACAGTGTGTGACCCACTGTACCACCCGGTCCCAGAGGAACAAGTACAGTGTGTGACCCACTGTACCACCCGGTCCCAGAGGGGAAAGGACAGTGTGTGACCCACTGTACCACCCGGTCGCAGCGGGGAAAGGACAGTGTGTGACCCACTGTACCACCCGGTCCCAGGGGGGAAAGGACAGTGTGTGACCCACTGTACCACCTGGTCCCAGAGGGGAAAGAACAGTGTGTGACCCACTGTACTACCCGGTCCCAGAGGTGAAAGGACAGTGTGTGACCCACTGTGCCATACGGTCCCAGAGGGGAAAGAACAGTGTGTGACCCACTGTACCACCCGGTCCCAGAGGGGAAAGGACAGTGTGTGACCCAGTGTACCACTCGGTCCCAGAGGAGAAAGGACAGTGTGTGACCCACTGTACCACCTGGTCCCAGAGGGGAAAGGACAGTGTGTGACTCACTGTACCACCCGGTCCCAGAGGAGAAAGGACATTGTGTGACCCACTGTACCACCCGGTCCCAGAGGGGAAAGGACAGTGTGTGACCCACTGTACCACCCGGTCCCAGAGGAGAAAGGACAGTGTGTGACCTACTGTACCACCCGGTCCCAGAGGGGAAAGGACAGTGTTTGACCCACTGTACCACCTGGTCCCAGAGGAGTAAAGGACAATGTGTGACCCACTGTAACACCCGGTCCCAGAGCGAAAAGAACAGTGTGTGACCCACTGTACCACCTGGTCCCGGAGGCGAAAGGACAGTGTATGACCCACTGTACCACCCGGTCCCACAGGGGAAAGGACAGTCTGTGACCCATTGTACGACCTGGTCCCAGAAGAACAAGGTCAGTGTGTGACCCACTGTACCACCCGGTCCCACAGGTGAAAGGACAGTGTGTGACCCACTGTACCACCCGGTCCCACAGGTGAAAGGACAGTGTGTGACCCACTGTACCACCCGGTCCCAGAGGGGAAAGGACAGTGTGTGACCCACTGTAACACCCGGTCCCAGAGGGGAAAGGACAGTGTGTGACCTACTGTACCACCCGGTCCCAGAGGGGAAAGGACAGTGTGTGACCCACTGTACCACCCGGTCCCACAGGGGAAAGGACAGTGTGTGACCCACTGTACCACCCGGTCCCAGAGGGGAAAGGACAGTGTATGACCCACTGTACCACCCGGTCCCAGAGGAGTAAAGGACAGTGTGTGACCCACTGTAACACCCGGTCCCAGAGGGGAAAGGACAGTGTGTGACCCATTGTACGACCTGGTCCCAGAAGAACAAGGTCAGTGTGTGACCCACTGTAAGACCCGGTCCCACAGGTGAAAGGACAGTGTGTGACCCAGTGCACCACCCGGTCCCAGAGGGGAAAGGACAGTGTGTGACCCACTGTACCACCCAGTCCCACAGGGGAAAGGACAGTGTGTGACCCAGTGCACCACCCGGTCCCAGAGGGGAAAGGACAGTGTGTGACCCACCGTACCCCCCGGTCCCACAGGGGAAAGGACCGTGTGTGACCCACTGTACCACCCGGTCCCAGAGGGGAAAGGACAGTGAGTGACCCACTGTACCACCTGGTCCCAGAGGGGAAAGGAGAGTGTGTGACCCACTGTACCACCCGGTCGCAGAGGGGAAAGGACAGTGTGTGACCCACGGTACCACCCGGTCCCAGAGGGGAAAGGACAGTGTGTGACCCACTCTACCACCCGGTCCCAGAGGGGAAAGGACAGTGAGTGACCCACTGTACCACCTGGTCCCAGAGGGGAAAGGACAGTGTGTGACCCACTGTACCACCCGGTCGCAGAGGGGAAAGGACAGTGTGTGACCCACGGTACCACCCGGTCCCAGAGGGGAAAGGACACTGTGTGACCCACTCTACCACCCGGTCCCAGAGGTGAAAGGACAGTGTGTGACCCACTGTAGCACCCGATCCCAGGGAGGAAAAGACAGTGTGTGACCCACTGTACCAACCGGTCCGAGAGGGGAAAGGACAGTGTGTGACCCACTGTACCACCTGGTCCCAGAGGGGAAAGGACAGTGTGTGACCCACTGTACCACCCGGTCGCAGAGGGGAAAGGACAGTGTGTGACCCACTGTACCACCCGGTCCCAGAGGGGAAAGGTCAGTGTGTGACCCACTGTACCACCCGGTCCCAGAGGGGAAAGGACAGTGTGTGACCCACTGTACCACCCGGTCCCAGAGGAACAAGTACAGTGTGTGACCCACTGTACCACCCGGTCCCAGAGGGGAAAGGACAGTGTGTGACCCACTGTACCACCCGGTCGCAGCGGGGAAAGGACAGTGTGTGACCCACTGTACCACCCGGTCCCAGGGGGGAAAGGACAGTGTGTGACCCACTGTACCACCTGGTCCCAGAGGGGAAAGAACAGTGTGTGACCCACTGTACTACCCGGTCCCAGAGGGGAAAGGACAGTGTGTGACCCACTGTGCCATACGGTCCCAGAGGGGAAAGAACAGTGTGTGACCCACTGCACCACCCGGTCCCAGAGGGGAAAGGACAGTGTGTGACCCACTGTACCACTCGGTCCCAGAGGAGAAAGGACAGTGTGTGACCCACTGTACCACCCGGTCCCAGAGGGGAAAGGACAGTGTGTGACCCACTGTACCACCCGGTCCCAAAGGAGAAAGGACATTGTGTGACCCACTGTACCACCCGGTCCCAGAGGGGAAAGGACAGTGTGTGACCCACTGTACAACCCGGTCCCAGAGGGGAAAGGACAGTGTGTGACCTACTGTACCACCTGGTCCCAGAGGGGAAAGGACAGTGTGTGACCCACTGTACCTCCCGGTCCCAGAGGGGAAAGGACAGTGTGTGACCCACTGGACCACCCGGTCCCAGAGGGGAAAGGACCGTGTGTGACCCACTCTACCACCCCGTCCCAGAGGGGAAAGGACAATGTGTGACCCACTGTATCACCCGGTCCCAGAGGGGAAAGGACAGTGTGTCACCCACTGTACCACCCGGTCCCAGAGGGGAAAGGACAGTGTGTGACCCAGTGTACCACCCGGTCCCAGAGGGGAAAGGTCAGTGTGTGACCCACTGTACCACCCGGTCCCAGAAGGGAAACGACAGTGTGTGACCCACTGTACCACCCGCTCCCAGAGGGGAAAGGACAGTGTGTGACCCACTGTACCACCCCGTCCCAGAGGGGAAAGGACAATGTGTGACCCACTGTATCACCCGGTCCCAGAGGGGAAAGGACAGTGTGTCACCCACTGTACCACCCGGTCCCAGAGGGGAAAGGTCAGTGTGTGACCCACTGTACCACCCGGTCCCACAGGGGAAAGGACAGTGTGTGACCCACTGTACCACCCGGTCCCAGAGGGGAAAGGACAGTGTATGACCCACTGTACCACCCGGTCCCAGAGGAGTAAAGGACAGTGTGTGACCCACTGTAACACCCGGTCCCAGAGGGGAAAGGACAGTGTGTGACCCATTGTACGACCTGGTCCCAGAAGAACAAGGTCAGTGTGTGACCCACTGTAAGACCCGGTCCCACAGGTGAAAGGACAGTGTGTGACCCAGTGCACCACCCGGTCCCAGAGGGGAAAGGACAGTGTGTGACCCACTGTACCACCCAGTCCCACAGGGGAAAGGACAGTGTGTGACCCAGTGCACCACCCGGTCCCAGAGGGGAAAGGACAGTGTGTGACCCACCGTACCCCCCGGTCCCACAGGGGAAAGGACCGTGTGTGACCCACTGTACCACCCGGTCCCAGAGGGGAAAGGACAGTGAGTGACCCACTGTACCACCTGGTCCCAGAGGGGAAAGGAGAGTGTGTGACCCACTGTACCACCCGGTCGCAGAGGGGAAAGGACAGTGTGTGACCCACGGTACCACCCGGTCCCAGAGGGGAAAGGACAGTGTGTGACCCACTCTACCACCCGGTCCCAGAGGGGAAAGGACAGTGAGTGACCCACTGTACCACCTGGTCCCAGAGGGGAAAGGACAGTGTGTGACCCACTGTACCACCCGGTCGCAGAGGGGAAAGGACAGTGTGTGACCCACGGTACCACCCGGTCCCAGAGGGGAAAGGACACTGTGTGACCCACTCTACCACCCGGTCCCAGAGGTGAAAGGACAGTGTGTGACCCACTGTAGCACCCGATCCCAGGGAGGAAAAGACAGTGTGTGACCCACTGTACCAACCGGTCCGAGAGGGGAAAGGACAGTGTGTGACCCACTGTACCACCTGGTCCCAGAGGGGAAAGGACAGTGTGTGACCCACTGTACCACCCGGTCGCAGAGGGGAAAGGACAGTGTGTGACCCACTGTACCACCCGGTCCCAGAGGGGAAAGGTCAGTGTGTGACCCACTGTACCACCCGGTCCCAGAGGGGAAAGGACAGTGTGTGACCCACTGTACCACCCGGTCCCAGAGGAACAAGTACAGTGTGTGACCCACTGTACCACCCGGTCCCAGAGGGGAAAGGACAGTGTGTGACCCACTGTACCACCCGGTCGCAGCGGGGAAAGGACAGTGTGTGACCCACTGTACCACCCGGTCCCAGGGGGGAAAGGACAGTGTGTGACCCACTGTACCACCTGGTCCCAGAGGGGAAAGAACAGTGTGTGACCCACTGTACTACCCGGTCCCAGAGGGGAAAGGACAGTGTGTGACCCACTGTGCCATACGGTCCCAGAGGGGAAAGAACAGTGTGTGACCCACTGCACCACCCGGTCCCAGAGGGGAAAGGACAGTGTGTGACCCACTGTACCACTCGGTCCCAGAGGAGAAAGGACAGTGTGTGACCCACTGTACCACCCGGTCCCAGAGGGGAAAGGACAGTGTGTGACCCACTGTACCACCCGGTCCCAAAGGAGAAAGGACATTGTGTGACCCACTGTACCACCCGGTCCCAGAGGGGAAAGGACAGTGTGTGACCCACTGTACAACCCGGTCCCAGAGGGGAAAGGACAGTGTGTGACCTACTGTACCACCTGGTCCCAGAGGGGAAAGGACAGTGTGTGACCCACTGTACCTCCCGGTCCCAGAGGGGAAAGGACAGTGTGTGACCCACTGGACCACCCGGTCCCAGAGGGGAAAGGACCGTGTGTGACCCACTCTACCACCCCGTCCCAGAGGGGAAAGGACAATGTGTGACCCACTGTATCACCCGGTCCCAGAGGGGAAAGGACAGTGTGTCACCCACTGTACCACCCGGTCCCAGAGGGGAAAGGACAGTGTGTGACCCAGTGTACCACCCGGTCCCAGAGGGGAAAGGTCAGTGTGTGACCCACTGTACCACCCGGTCCCAGAAGGGAAACGACAGTGTGTGACCCACTGTACCACCCGCTCCCAGAGGGGAAAGGACAGTGTGTGACCCACTGTACCACCCCGTCCCAGAGGGGAAAGGACAATGTGTGACCCACTGTATCACCCGGTCCCAGAGGGGAAAGGACAGTGTGTCACCCACTGTACCACCCGGTCCCAGAGGGGAAAGGTCAGTGTGTGACCCACTGTACCACCCGGTCCCAGAGGGGAAAGGACAGTGTGTGACCCACTGTACCACCCGGTCCCAGAGGGGAAAGGACAGTGTGTGACCCACTGTATCACCCGGTCTCGGAGGGGAATGGACAGTGTGTGACCCACTGTACCACCTGGTCCCAGAGGGGAAAGGACAGTGTGTGAACCACTGTACCACCCGGTCCCAGAGGGGAAAGGACAGTGTGTGACCCACTGTACCACCTGGTCACAGAGGGGAAAGGACAGTGTGTGACCCACTGTACCACCCGGTCCCAGGGGGGAAAGGACAGTGTCTGACTCACTGTACCACCCGGTCCCAGAGGGGAAAGGACAGTGTGTGACCCACTGTACCACCCGGTCCCTGAGAGGAAAGGACAGTGTGTGACCCACTGTACCACCCGGTCCCAGAGGGGAAAGGACAGTGTGTGACCCACTGCACCACCCGGTCCCAGAGGGGAAAGAACAGTGTGTGACTCACTGTACCGCCCGGTCCCAGAGGGGAAAGAACAGTGTGTGACCCACTGTACCACCCGGTCCCAGAGGGGAAAGGACAGTGTGTGACCTACTGTACCACCCGGTCCCAGAGGGGAAAGGACAGTGTGTGACCCACTCTACCACCCGGTCCCAGAGGGGAAAGGACAGTGTGTGACCCACTGTACCACCCGGTCCCAGAGGGGAAAGGACAGTGTGTGACCCACTGTAACACCCGGTCCCAGAGGGGAAAGGACAGTGTGTGACCTACTGTACCACCCGGTCCCAGAGGGGAAAGGACAGTGTGTGACCCACTGTACCACCCGGTCCCACAGGGGAAAGGACAGTGTGTGACCCACTGTACCAACCGGTCCCAGAGGGGAAAGGACAGTGTATGACCCACTGTACCACCCGGTCCCAGAGGAGTAAAGGACAGTGTGTGACCCACTGTAACACCCGGTCCCAGAGGGGAAAGGACAGTGTGTGACCCATTGTACCACCCGGTCCCAGAGGGGAAAGGACAGTGTGTGACCCACTGTACCACCCGGTCCCAGAGGGGAAAGGACAGCGCGTGACCCACTGTACCACCCGGTCCGAGAGGGGAAAGGACAGTGTGTGACCCACTGTACCACCCGGTCCCAGAGGGGAAAGGACAATGTGTGACCCACTGTATCACCCGGTCCCAGAGGGGAAAGGACAATGTGTGACCCACTGTATCACCCGGTCCCAGAGGGGAAAGGACAGTGTGTGACCCACTGTATCACCCGGTCCCAGAGGGGAAAGGACAATGTGTGACCCACTGTACCACCCCGTCCCAGAGGGGAAAGGACAGTGTGTCACCCACTGTACCACCCGGTCCCAGAGGGGAAAGGACAGTGTGTGACCCAGTGTACCACCCGGTCCCAGAGGGGAAAGGTCAGTGTGTGACCCACTGTACCACCCGGTCCCAGAAGGGAAAGGACAGTGTGTGACCCACTGTACCACCCGGTCCCAGAGGGGAAAGGACAGTGTGTGACCCACTGTATCACCCGGTCCCAGAGGGGAATGGACAGTGTGTAACCCACTGTACCACCCGGTCCCAGAGGGGAAAGGACAGTGTGTGACCCACTGTATCACCCGGTCCCAGAGGGGTAAGGACAGTGTGTGACCCACTGTACCACCCGGTCCCAGAGGGGAAAGGACAGTGTGTGACCCACTGTACCACCCGGTCCCTGAGAGGAAAGGACAGTGTGTGACCCACTTTACCACCCGGTCCCAGAGGGGAAAGGACAGTGTGTGACCCACTGCACCACCCGGTCCCAGAGGGGAAAGAACAGTGTGTGACCCACTGTACCACCTGGTCCCAGAGGAGGAAGGACAGTGTGTGACCCACTGTACCACCCGGTCCCAGAGGGGAAAGAACAGTGTGTGACCCACTGTACCACCCGGTCCCAGAGGACGAAGGACAGTGTGTGACCCACTGTAACACCCGGTCTCAGAGGAGGAAGGACAGTGTGTGACCCACTGTACCTCCCGGTCCCAGAGGGGAAAGGACCGTGTGTGACCCACTCTACCACCCCGTCCCAGAGGGGAAAGGACAATGTGTGACCCACTGTATCACCCGGTCCCAGAGGGGAAAGGACAGTGTGTCACCCACTGTACCACCCGGTCCCAGAGGGGAAAGGTCAGTGTGTGACCCACTGTACCACCCGGTCCCAGAGGGGAAAGGACAGTGTGTGACCCACTGTACCACCCGGTCCCAGAGGGGAAAGGACAGTGTGTGACCCACTGTACCACCCGGTCCCAGAGGGGAAAGGACAGTGTGTCACCCACTGTACCACCCCGTCCCAGAGGGGAAAGGACAGTGTGTGACCCACTGTATCACCCGGTCCCGGAGGGGAATGGACAGTGTGTGACCCACTGTACCACCTGGTCCCAGAGGGGAAAGGACAGTGTGTGAACCACTGTACCACCCGGTCCCAGAGGGGAAAGGACAGTGTGTGACCCACTGTACCACCTGGTCACAGAGGGGAAAGGACAGTGTGTGACCCACTGTACCACCCGGTCCCAGGGGGGAAAGGACAGTGTCTGACTCACTGTACCACCCGGTCCCAGAGGGGAAAGGACAGTGTGTGACCCACTGTACCACCCGGTCCCAGAGGGGAAAGAACAGTGTGTGACCCACTGCACCACCCGGTCCCAGAGGGGAAAGAACAGTGTGTGACTCACTGTACCGCCCGGTCCCAGAGGGGAAAGAACAGTGTGTGACCCACTGTACCACCCGGTCCCAGAGGGGAAAGGACAGTGTGTGACCTACTGTACCACCCGGTCCCAGAGGGGAAAGGACAGTGTGTGACCCACTCTACCACCCGGTCCCAGAGGGGAAAGGACAGTGTGTGACCCACTGTACCACCCGGTCCCAGAGGGGAAAGGACAGTGTGTGACCCACTGTAACACCCGGTCCCAGAGGGGAAAGGACAGTGTGTGACCTACTGTACCACCCGGTCCCAGAGGGGAAAGGACAGTGTGTGACCCACTGTACCACCCGGTCCCACAGGGGAAAGGACAGTGTGTGACCCACTGTACCACCCGGTCCCAGAGGGGAAAGGACAGTGTATGACCCACTGTACCACCCGGTCCCAGAGGTGTAAAGGACAGTGTGTGACCCACTGTAACACCCGGTCCCAGAGGGGAAAGGACAGTGTGTGACCCATTGTACGACCTGGTCCCAGAAGAACACGGTCAGTGTGTGACCCACTGTAAGACCCGGTCCCACAGGTGAAAGGACAGTGTGTGACCCAGTGCACCACCCGGTCCCAGAGGGGAAAGGACAGTGTGTGACCCACTGTACCACCCAGTCCCACAGGGGAAAGGACAGTGTGTGACCCAGTGCACCACCCGGTCCCAGAGGGGAAAAGGACAGTGTGTGACCCACCGTACCCCCCGGTCCCACAGGGGAAAGGACCGTGTGTGACCCACTGTACCACCCGGTCCCAGAGGGGAAAGGACAGTGTTTGACACACTGTACCACCTGGTCCCAGAGGGGAAAGGACAGTGTGTGACCCACTGTACCACCCAGTCCCAGAGGAGAAAGGACAGTGTGTGACCCACTGCACCACCCGGTCCCAGAGGGGAAAGGACAGTGTGTGACCCACTGTACCACCTGGTCCCAGAGGGGAAAGGACGGTGTGTGACGCACTGTACCACCCTGCCCCGGAGGGGAAAGGGCAGTGTGTGAACCACTGAACCACCCGGTCCCAGAGGGGAAAGGACAGTGTGTGACCCACTGTACCACCCTGTCCCAGAGGAAAAACGACAGTGTGTGACCCACTGTACCACCCGGTCCCAGAGGGGAAAGGACAGTGTGTGACTCACTGTACCGCCCGGTCCCAGAGGGGAAAGAACAGTGTGTGACCCACTGCACCACCCGGTCCCAGAGGGGAAAGAACAGTGTGTGACTCACTGTACCGCCCGGTCCCAGAGGGGAAAGAACAGTGTGTGACCCACTGTACCACCCGGTCCCAGAGGAGGAAGGACAGTGTGTGACCCACTGTACCACCCGGTCTCAGAGGAGGAAGGACAGTGTGTGACCCACTGTACCACCCGGTCCCAGAGGAGGAAGGACAGTGTGTGACCCACTGTACCACCCAGTCTCAGAGGAGGAAGGACAGTGTGTGACTCACTGTACCACCCGGTCCCAGAGGAGAAGGGACAGTGTGTGACACACTGTACCACCCGGTCCCAGAGGGGAAAGGACAGTGTGTGACCCACTGTACCACCCGGTCCCAGAGGAGAATGGACAGTGTGTGACCCACTCTACCACCCGGTCCCAGAGTGGAAAGGACAGTGTGTGACCCACTGTACCAGCCGGTCCCAGAGGGGAAAGGACAGTGTGTGACCCACTGTACCACCCGGTCGCACAGGAGAATGGACAGTGTGTGACCCACTGTACCACCTGGTCCCTGAGGGGAAAGGACAGTGTGTGACCCACCGTACCACCCGGTCCCAGAGGGGAAAGGACAGTGTTTGACCCACTGTACCACCCGGTCCCAGAGGAGAATGGACAGTGTGTGACCCACTGTACCACCCGGTCCCAGAGGGGAAAGGACAGTGTGTGACCTACTGTACCACCCGGTCCCAGAGGGGAAAGGACAGTGTTTGACCCACTGTACCACCCGGTCCCAGAGGGGAAAGGACAGTGTGTGACCCACTGTACCACCCGGTCCCAGCGGGGAAAGGACAGTGTGACCCACTGTACCACCCGGTCCCAGAGGGGAAAGGACAGTGTGTGACCCACTGTACCACCCGGTCCCAGGGGGGAAAGGACAGTGTGTGACCCACTGTACCACCCGGTCCAGAGGGGAAAGAACAGTGTGTGACCCACTGTACTACCCGGTCCCAGAGGGGAAAGGACAGTGTGTGACCCACTGTACCATACGGTCCCAGGGGGGAAAGGACAGTGTGTGACCCACTGTACCACCCGGTCCCAGAGGAGAAAGGACAGTGTGTGACCCACTGTACCACCTGGTCCCAGAGGGGAAAGGACAGTGTGTAACCCACTGTACCACCCGGTCCCAGAGGGGAAAGGACAGTGTGTGACCCACTGTACCACCTGGTCCCAGAGGGGAAAGGACAGTGTGTGACCCACTGTACCACCCGGTCCCAGAGGGGAAAGGACAGTGCGTGACCCACTGTACCACCCGGTCCCAGGGGGGAAAGGACAGTGTGTGACTCACTGTACCACCCGGTCCCAGAGGAGAAAGGACAGTGTGTGACCCACTGTACCACCCGGTCCCAGAGGTGAAAGGACAGTGTGTGACCCACTGTACCACCCGGTCCCAGAGGGGAAAGGACAGTGAGTGACCCACTGTACCACCTGGTCCCAGAGGGGAAAGGAGAGTGTGTGACCCACTGTACCACCCGGTCACAGAGGGGAAAGGACAGTGTGTGACCCACGGTACCACCCGGTCCCAGAGGGGAAAGGACAGTGTGTGACCCACTCTACCACCCGGTCCCAGAGGGGAAAGGGCAGTGAGTGACCCACTGTACCACCTGGTCCCAGAGGGGAAAGGACAATGTGTGACCCACTGTACCACCCGGTCGCAGAGGGGAAAGGACAGTGTGTGACCCACGGTACCACCCGGTCCCAGAGGGGAAAGGACAGTGTGTGACCCACTCTACCACCCGGTCCCAGAGGTGAAAGGACAGTGTGTGACCCACTGTAGCACCCGATCCCAGGGAGGAAAAGACAGTGTGTGACCCACTGTACCAACCGGTCCGAGAGGGGAAAGGACAGTGTGTGACCCACTGTACCACCTGGTCCCAGAGGGGAAAGGACAGTGTGTGACCCACTGTACCACCCGGTCCCAGAAGGGAAAGGACAGTGTGTGACCCACTGTACCACCCGGTCCCAGTGGGGAAAGGTCAGTGTGTGACCCACTGTACCACCCGGTCCCAGAGGGGAAAGGACAGTGTGTGACCCACTGTACCACCCGGTCCCAGAGGAACAAGTACAGTGTGTGACCCACTGTACCACCCGGTCCCAGAGGGGAAAGGACAGTGTGTGACCCACTGTACCACCCGGTCGCAGCGGGGAAAGGACAGTGTGTGACCCACTGTACCACCCGGTCCCAGGGGGGAAAGGACAGTGTGTGACCCACTGTACCACCTGGTCCCAGAGGGGAAAGAACAGTGTGTGACCCACTGTACTACCCGGTCCCAGAGGTGAAAGGACAGTGTGTGACCCACTGTGCCATACGGTCCCAGAGGGGAAAGAACAGTGTGTGACCCACTGTACCACCCGGTCCCAGAGGGGAAAGGACAGTGTGTGACCCAGTGTACCACTCGGTCCCAGAGGAGAAAGGACAGTGTGTGACCCACTGTACCACCTGGTCCCAGAGGGGAAAGGACAGTGTGTGACTCACTGTACCACCCGGTCCCAGAGGAGAAAGGACATTGTGTGACCCACTGTACCACCCGGTCCCAGAGGGGAAAGGACAGTGTGTGACCCACTGTACCACCCGGTCCCAGAGGAGAAAGGACAGTGTGTGACCTACTGTACCACCCGGTCCCAGAGGGGAAAGGACAGTGTTTGACCCACTGTACCACCTGGTCCCAGAGGAGTAAAGGACAATGTGTGACCCACTGTAACACCCGGTCCCAGAGCGAAAAGAACAGTGTGTGACCCACTGTACCACCTGGTCCCGGAGGCGAAAGGACAGTGTGTGACCCACTGTACCACCCGGTCCCACAGGGGAAAGGACAGTCTGTGACCCATTGTACGACCTGGTCCCAGAAGAACAAGGTCAGTGTGTGACCCACTGTACCACCCGGTCCCACAGGTGAAAGGACAGTGTGTGACCCACTGTACCACCCGGTCCCACAGGTGAAAGGACAGTGTGTGACCCACTGTACCACCCGGTCCCAGAGGGGAAAGGACAGTGTGTGACCCACTGTAACACCCGGTCCCAGAGGGGAAAGGACAGTGTGTGACCTACTGTACCACCCGGTCCCAGAGGGGAAAGGACAGTGTGTGACCCACTGTACCACCCGGTCCCACAGGGGAAAGGACAGTGTGTGACCCACTGTACCACCCGGTCCCAGAGGGGAAAGGACAGTGTATGACCCACTGTACCACCCGGTCCCAGAGGAGTAAAGGACAGTGTGTGACCCACTGTAACACCCGGTCCCAGAGGGGAAAGGACAGTGTGTGACCCATTGTACGACCTGGTCCCAGAAGAACAAGGTCAGTGTGTGACCCACTGTAAGACCCGGTCCCACAGGTGAAAGGACAGTGTGTGACCCAGTGCACCACCCGGTCCCAGAGGGGAAAGGACAGTGTGTGACCCACTGTACCACCCAGTCCCACAGGGGAAAGGACAGTGTGTGACCCAGTGCACCACCCGGTCCCAGAGGGGAAAGGACAGTGTGTGACCCACCGTACCCCCCGGTCCCACAGGGGAAAGGACCGTGTGTGACCCACTGTACCACCCGGTCCCAGAGGGGAAAGGACAGTGAGTGACCCACTGTACCACCTGGTCCCAGAGGGGAAAGGAGAGTGTGTGACCCACTGTACCACCCGGTCGCAGAGGGGAAAGGACAGTGTGTGACCCACGGTACCACCCGGTCCCAGAGGGGAAAGGACAGTGTGTGACCCACTCTACCACCCGGTCCCAGAGGGGAAAGGACAGTGAGTGACCCACTGTACCACCTGGTCCCAGAGGGGAAAGGACAGTGTGTGACCCACTGTACCACCCGGTCGCAGAGGGGAAAGGACAGTGTGTGACCCACGGTACCACCCGGTCCCAGAGGGGAAAGGACACTGTGTGACCCACTCTACCACCCGGTCCCAGAGGTGAAAGGACAGTGTGTGACCCACTGTAGCACCCGATCCCAGGGAGGAAAAGACAGTGTGTGACCCACTGTACCAACCGGTCCGAGAGGGGAAAGGACAGTGTGTGACCCACTGTACCACCTGGTCCCAGAGGGGAAAGGACAGTGTGTGACCCACTGTACCACCCGGTCGCAGAGGGGAAAGGACAGTGTGTGACCCACTGTACCACCCGGTCCCAGAGGGGAAAGGTCAGTGTGTGACCCACTGTACCACCCGGTCCCAGAGGGGAAAGGACAGTGTGTGACCCACTGTACCACCCGGTCCCAGAGGAACAAGTACAGTGTGTGACCCACTGTACCACCCGGTCCCAGAGGGGAAAGGACAGTGTGTGACCCACTGTACCACCCGGTCGCAGCGGGGAAAGGACAGTGTGTGACCCACTGTACCACCCGGTCCCAGGGGGGAAAGGACAGTGTGTGACCCACTGTACCACCTGGTCCCAGAGGGGAAAGAACAGTGTGTGACCCACTGTACTACCCGGTCCCAGAGGGGAAAGGACAGTGTGTGACCCACTGTGCCATACGGTCCCAGAGGGGAAAGAACAGTGTGTGACCCACTGCACCACCCGGTCCCAGAGGGGAAAGGACAGTGTGTGACCCACTGTACCACTCGGTCCCAGAGGAGAAAGGACAGTGTGTGACCCACTGTACCACCCGGTCCCAGAGGGGAAAGGACAGTGTGTGACCCACTGTACCACCCGGTCCCAAAGGAGAAAGGACATTGTGTGACCCACTGTACCACCCGGTCCCAGAGGGGAAAGGACAGTGTGTGACCCACTGTACAACCCGGTCCCAGAGGGGAAAGGACAGTGTGTGACCTACTGTACCACCTGGTCCCAGAGGGGAAAGGACAGTGTGTGACCCACTGTACCTCCCGGTCCCAGAGGGGAAAGGACAGTGTGTGACCCACTGGACCACCCGGTCCCAGAGGGGAAAGGACCGTGTGTGACCCACTCTACCACCCCGTCCCAGAGGGGAAAGGACAATGTGTGACCCACTGTATCACCCGGTCCCAGAGGGGAAAGGACAGTGTGTCACCCACTGTACCACCCGGTCCCAGAGGGGAAAGGACAGTGTGTGACCCAGTGTACCACCCGGTCCCAGAGGGGAAAGGTCAGTGTGTGACCCACTGTACCACCCGGTCCCAGAAGGGAAACGACAGTGTGTGACCCACTGTACCACCCGCTCCCAGAGGGGAAAGGACAGTGTGTGACCCACTGTACCACCCCGTCCCAGAGGGGAAAGGACAATGTGTGACCCACTGTATCACCCGGTCCCAGAGGGGAAAGGACAGTGTGTCACCCACTGTACCACCCGGTCCCAGAGGGGAAAGGTCAGTGTGTGACCCACTGTACCACCCGGTCCCACAGGGGAAAGGACAGTGTGTGACCCACTGTACCACCCGGTCCCAGAGGGGAAAGGACAGTGTATGACCCACTGTACCACCCGGTCCCAGAGGAGTAAAGGACAGTGTGTGACCCACTGTAACACCCGGTCCCAGAGGGGAAAGGACAGTGTGTGACCCATTGTACGACCTGGTCCCAGAAGAACAAGGTCAGTGTGTGACCCACTGTAAGACCCGGTCCCACAGGTGAAAGGACAGTGTGTGACCCAGTGCACCACCCGGTCCCAGAGGGGAAAGGACAGTGTGTGACCCACTGTACCACCCAGTCCCACAGGGGAAAGGACAGTGTGTGACCCAGTGCACCACCCGGTCCCAGAGGGGAAAGGACAGTGTGTGACCCACCGTACCCCCCGGTCCCACAGGGGAAAGGACCGTGTGTGACCCACTGTACCACCCGGTCCCAGAGGGGAAAGGACAGTGAGTGACCCACTGTACCACCTGGTCCCAGAGGGGAAAGGAGAGTGTGTGACCCACTGTACCACCCGGTCGCAGAGGGGAAAGGACAGTGTGTGACCCACGGTACCACCCGGTCCCAGAGGGGAAAGGACAGTGTGTGACCCACTCTACCACCCGGTCCCAGAGGGGAAAGGACAGTGAGTGACCCACTGTACCACCTGGTCCCAGAGGGGAAAGGACAGTGTGTGACCCACTGTACCACCCGGTCGCAGAGGGGAAAGGACAGTGTGTGACCCACGGTACCACCCGGTCCCAGAGGGGAAAGGACACTGTGTGACCCACTCTACCACCCGGTCCCAGAGGTGAAAGGACAGTGTGTGACCCACTGTAGCACCCGATCCCAGGGAGGAAAAGACAGTGTGTGACCCACTGTACCAACCGGTCCGAGAGGGGAAAGGACAGTGTGTGACCCACTGTACCACCTGGTCCCAGAGGGGAAAGGACAGTGTGTGACCCACTGTACCACCCGGTCGCAGAGGGGAAAGGACAGTGTGTGACCCACTGTACCACCCGGTCCCAGAGGGGAAAGGTCAGTGTGTGACCCACTGTACCACCCGGTCCCAGAGGGGAAAGGACAGTGTGTGACCCACTGTACCACCCGGTCCCAGAGGAACAAGTACAGTGTGTGACCCACTGTACCACCCGGTCCCAGAGGGGAAAGGACAGTGTGTGACCCACTGTACCACCCGGTCGCAGCGGGGAAAGGACAGTGTGTGACCCACTGTACCACCCGGTCCCAGGGGGGAAAGGACAGTGTGTGACCCACTGTACCACCTGGTCCCAGAGGGGAAAGAACAGTGTGTGACCCACTGTACTACCCGGTCCCAGAGGGGAAAGGACAGTGTGTGACCCACTGTGCCATACGGTCCCAGAGGGGAAAGAACAGTGTGTGACCCACTGCACCACCCGGTCCCAGAGGGGAAAGGACAGTGTGTGACCCACTGTACCACTCGGTCCCAGAGGAGAAAGGACAGTGTGTGACCCACTGTACCACCCGGTCCCAGAGGGGAAAGGACAGTGTGTGACCCACTGTACCACCCGGTCCCAAAGGAGAAAGGACATTGTGTGACCCACTGTACCACCCGGTCCCAGAGGGGAAAGGACAGTGTGTGACCCACTGTACAACCCGGTCCCAGAGGGGAAAGGACAGTGTGTGACCTACTGTACCACCTGGTCCCAGAGGGGAAAGGACAGTGTGTGACCCACTGTACCTCCCGGTCCCAGAGGGGAAAGGACAGTGTGTGACCCACTGGACCACCCGGTCCCAGAGGGGAAAGGACCGTGTGTGACCCACTCTACCACCCCGTCCCAGAGGGGAAAGGACAATGTGTGACCCACTGTATCACCCGGTCCCAGAGGGGAAAGGACAGTGTGTCACCCACTGTACCACCCGGTCCCAGAGGGGAAAGGACAGTGTGTGACCCAGTGTACCACCCGGTCCCAGAGGGGAAAGGTCAGTGTGTGACCCACTGTACCACCCGGTCCCAGAAGGGAAACGACAGTGTGTGACCCACTGTACCACCCGCTCCCAGAGGGGAAAGGACAGTGTGTGACCCACTGTACCACCCCGTCCCAGAGGGGAAAGGACAATGTGTGACCCACTGTATCACCCGGTCCCAGAGGGGAAAGGACAGTGTGTCACCCACTGTACCACCCGGTCCCAGAGGGGAAAGGTCAGTGTGTGACCCACTGTACCACCCGGTCCCAGAGGGGAAAGGACAGTGTGTGACCCACTGTACCACCCGGTCCCAGAGGGGAAAGGACAGTGTGTGACCCACTGTATCACCCGGTCTCGGAGGGGAATGGACAGTGTGTGACCCACTGTACCACCTGGTCCCAGAGGGGAAAGGACAGTGTGTGAACCACTGTACCACCCGGTCCCAGAGGGGAAAGGACAGTGTGTGACCCACTGTACCACCTGGTCACAGAGGGGAAAGGACAGTGTGTGACCCACTGTACCACCCGGTCCCAGGGGGGAAAGGACAGTGTCTGACTCACTGTACCACCCGGTCCCAGAGGGGAAAGGACAGTGTGTGACCCACTGTACCACCCGGTCCCTGAGAGGAAAGGACAGTGTGTGACCCACTGTACCACCCGGTCCCAGAGGGGAAAGGACAGTGTGTGACCCACTGCACCACCCGGTCCCAGAGGGGAAAGAACAGTGTGTGACTCACTGTACCGCCCGGTCCCAGAGGGGAAAGAACAGTGTGTGACCCACTGTACCACCCGGTCCCAGAGGGGAAAGGACAGTGTGTGACCTACTGTACCACCCGGTCCCAGAGGGGAAAGGACAGTGTGTGACCCACTCTACCACCCGGTCCCAGAGGGGAAAGGACAGTGTGTGACCCACTGTACCACCCGGTCCCAGAGGGGAAAGGACAGTGTGTGACCCACTGTAACACCCGGTCCCAGAGGGGAAAGGACAGTGTGTGACCTACTGTACCACCCGGTCCCAGAGGGGAAAGGACAGTGTGTGACCCACTGTACCACCCGGTCCCACAGGGGAAAGGACAGTGTGTGACCCACTGTACCAACCGGTCCCAGAGGGGAAAGGACAGTGTATGACCCACTGTACCACCCGGTCCCAGAGGAGTAAAGGACAGTGTGTGACCCACTGTAACACCCGGTCCCAGAGGGGAAAGGACAGTGTGTGACCCATTGTACGACCTGGTCCCAGAAGAACAAGGTCAGTGTGTGACCCACTGTAAGACCCGGTCCCACAGGTGAAAGGACAGTGTGTGACCCAGTGCACCACCCGGTCCCAGAGGGGAAAGGACAGTGTGTGACCCACTGTACCACCCAGTCCCACAGGGGAAAGGACAGTGTGTGACCTAGTGCACCACCCGGTCCCAGAGGGGAAAAGGACAGTGTGTGACCCACCGTACCCCCCAGTCCCACAGGGGAAAGGACCGTGTGTGACCCACTGTACCACCCGGTCCCAGAGGGGAAAGGACAGTGTTTGACCCACTGTACCACCTGGTCCCAGAGGGGAAAGGACAGTGTGTGACCCACTGTACCACCTGGTCCCAGAGGAGAAAGGACAGTGTGTGACCCACTGTACCACCCAGTCCCAGAGGAGAAAGGACAGTGTGTGACCCACTGCACCACCCGGTCCCAGAGGGGAAAGGACAGTGTGTGACCCACTGTACCACCTGGTCCCAGAGGGGAAAGGACGGTGTGTGACGCACTGTACCACCCTGCCCCGGAGGGGAAAGGGCAGTGTGTGAACCACTGAACCACCCGGTCCCAGAGGGGAAAGGACAGTGTGTGACCCACTGTACCACCCTGTCCCAGAGGAAAAACGACAGTGTGTGACCCACTGTACCACCCGGTCCCAGAGGGGAAAGGACAGTGTGTGACTCACTGTACCGCCCGGTCCCAGAGGGGAAAGAACAGTGTGTGACCCACTGCACCACCCGGTCCCAGAGGGGAAAGAAGAGTGTGTGACTCACTGTACCGCCCGGTCCCAGAGGGGAAAGAACAGTGTGTGACCCACTGTACCACCCGGTCCCAGAGGAGGAAGGACAGTGTGTGACCCACTGTACCACCCGGTCCCAGAGGAGGAAGGACAGTGTGTGACCCACTGTACCACCCGGTCCCAGAGGAGGAAGGACAGTGTGTGACCCACTGTACCACCCAGTCTCAGAGGAGGAAGGACAGTGTGTGACTCACTGTACCACCCGGTCCCAGAGGAGAAGGGACAGTGTGTGACACACTGTACCACCCGGTCCCAGAGGGGAAAGGACAGTGTGTGACCCACTGTACCACCCGGTCCCAGAGGAGAATGGACAGTGTGTGACCCACTCTACCACCCGGTCCCAGAGTGGAAAGGACAGTGTGTGACCCACTGTACCAGCCGGTCCCAGAGGGGAAAGGACAGTGTGTGACCCACTGTACCACCCGGTCGCACAGGAGAATGGACAGTGTGTGACCCACTGTACCACCTGGTCCCTGAGGGGAAAGGACAGTGTGTGACCCACCGTACCACCCGGTCCCAGAGGGGAAAGGACAGTGTTTGACCCACTGTACCACCCGGTCCCAGAGGAGAATGGACAGTGTGTGACCCACTGTACCACCCGGTCCCAGAGGGGAAAGGACAGTGTGTGACCTACTGTACCACCCGGTCCCAGAGGGGAAAGGACAGTGTTTGACCCACTGTACCACCCGGTCCCAGAGGGGAAAGGACAGTGTGTGACCCACTGTACCACCCGGTCCCAGCGGGGAAAGGACAGTGTGACCCACTGTACCACCCGGTCCCAGAGGGGAAAGGACAGTGTGTGACCCACTGTACCACCCGGTCCCAGGGGGGAAAGGACAGTGTGTGACCCACTGTACCACCCGGTCCAGAGGGGAAAGAACAGTGTGTGACCCACTGTACTACCCGGTCCCAGAGGGGAAAGGACAGTGTGTGACCCACTGTACCATACGGTCCCAGGGGGGAAAGGACAGTGTGTGACCCACTGTACCACCCGGTCCCAGAGGAGAAAGGACAGTGTGTGACCCACTGTACCAACTGGTCCCAGAGGGGAAAGGACAGTGTGTAACCCACTGTACCACCCGGTCCCAGAGGGGAAAGGACAGTGTGTGACCCACTGTACCACCTGGTCCCAGAGGGGAAAGGACAGTGTGTGACCCACTGTACCACCCGGTCCCAGAGGGGAAAGGACAGTGCGTGACCCACTGTACCACCCGGTCCCAGGGGGGAAAGGACAGTGTGTGACTCACTGTACCACCCGGTCCCAGAGGAGAAAGGACAGTGTGTGACCCACTGTACCACCCGGTCCCAGAGGTGAAAGGACAGTGTGTGACCCACTGTACCACCCGGTCCCAGAGGGGAAAGGACAGTGAGTGACCCACTGTACCACCTGGTCCCAGAGGGGAAAGGAGAGTGTGTGACCCACTGTACCACCCGGTCACAGAGGGGAAAGGACAGTGTGTGACCCACGGTACCACCCGGTCCCAGAGGGGAAAGGACAGTGTGTGACCCACTCTACCACCCGGTCCCAGAGGGGAAAGGGCAGTGAGTGACCCACTGTACCACCTGGTCCCAGAGGGGAAAGGACAATGTGTGACCCACTGTACCACCCGGTCGCAGAGGGGAAAGGACAGTGTGTGACCCACGGTACCACCCGGTCCCAGAGGGGAAAGGACAGTGTGTGACCCACTCTACCACCCGGTCCCAGAGGTGAAAGGACAGTGTGTGACCCACTGTAGCACCCGATCCCAGGGAGGAAAAGACAGTGTGTGACCCACTGTACCACCTGGTCCCAGAGGGGAAAGGACAGTGTGTGACCCACTGTACCACCCGGTCCCAGAGGGGAAAGGACAGTGTGTGACCCACTGTACCACACGGTCCCAGAGGGGAAAGGTCAGTGTGTGACCCACTGTACCACCCGGTCCCAGAGGGGAAAGGACAGTGTGTGACCCACTGTACCACCAGGTCCCAGAGGAACAAGTACAGTGTGTGACCCACTGTACCACCCGGTCCCAGAGGGGAAAGGACAGTGTGTGACCCACTGTACCACCCGGTCGCAGCGGGGAAAGGACAGTGTGTGACCCACTGTACCACCCGGTCCCAGGGGGGAAAGGACAGTGTGTGACCCACTGTACCACCTGGTCCCAGAGGGGAAAGAACAGTGTGTGACCCACTGTACTACCCGGTCCCAGAGGGGAAAGGACAGTGTGTGACCCACTGTGCCATACGGTCCCAGAGGGGAAAGAACAGTGTGTGACCCACTGTACCACCCGGTCCCAGAGGGGAAAGGACAGTGTGTGACCCACTGTACCACTCGGTCCCAGAGGAGAAAGGACAGTGTGTGACCCACTGTACCACCTGGTCCCAGAGGGGAAAGGACAGTGTGTGACTCACTGTACCACCCGGTCCCAGAGGAGAAAGGACATTGTGTGACCCACTGTACCACCCGGTCCCAGAGGGGAAAGGACAGTGTGTGACCCACTCTACCACCCGGTCCCAGAGGGGAAAGGACAGTGAGTGACCCACTGTACCACCTGGTCCCAGAGGGGAAAGGACAGTGTGTGACCCACTGTACCACCCGGTCGCAGAGGGGAAAGGACAGTGTGTGACCCACGGTACCACCCGGTCCCAGAGGGGAAAGGACAGTGTGTGACCCACTCTACCACCCGGTCCCAGAGGTGAAAGGACAGTGTGTGACCCACTGTAGCACCCGATCCCAGGGAGGAAAAGACAGTGTGTGACCCACTGTACCAACCGGTCCGAGAGGGGAAAGGACAGTGTGTGACCCACTGTACCACCTGGTCCCAGAGGGGAAAGGACAGTGTGTGACCCACTGTACCACCCGGTCCCAGAGGGGAAAGGACAGTGTGTGACCCACTGTACCACCCGGTCCCAGAGGGGAAAGGTCAGTGTGTGACCCACTGTACCACCCGGTCCCAGAGGGGAAAGGACAGTGTGTGACCCACTGTACCACCCGGTCCCAGAGGAACAAGTACAGTGTGTGACCCACTGTACCACCCGGTCCCAGAGGGGAAAGGACAGTGTGTGACCCACTGTACCACCCGGTCGCAGCGGGGAAAGGACAGTGTGTGACCCACTGTACCACCCGGTCCCAGGGGGGAAAGGACAGTGTGTGACCCACTGTACCACCTGGTCCCAGAGGGGAAAGAACAGTGTGTGACCCACTGTACTACCCGGTCCCAGAGGGGAAAGGACAGTGTGTGACCCACTGTGCCATACGGTCCCAGAGGGGAAAGAACAGTGTGTGACCCACTGTACCACCCGGTCCCAGAGGGGAAAGGACAGTGTGTGACCCACTGTACCACTCGGTCCCAGAGGAGAAAGGACAGTGTGTGACCCACTGTACCACCTGGTCCCAGAGGGGAAAGGACAGTGTGTGACTCACTGTACCACCCGGTCCCAGAGGGGAAAGGACAGTGTGTGACCCACGGTACCACCCGGTCCCAGAGGGGAAAGGACAGTGTGTGACCCACTCTACCACCCGGTCCCAGAGGTGAAAGGACAGTGTGTGACCCACTGTAGCACCCGATCCCAGGGAGGAAAAGACAGTGTGTGACCCACTGTACCACCTGGTCCCAGAGGGGAAAGGACAGTGTGTGACCCACTGTACCACCCGGTCCCAGAGGGGAAAGGACAGTGTGTGACCCACTGTACCACACGGTCCCAGAGGGGAAAGGTCAGTGTGTGACCCACTGTACCACCCGGTCCCAGAGGGGAAAGGACAGTGTGTGACCCACTGTACCACCAGGTCCCAGAGGAACAAGTACAGTGTGTGACCCACTGTACCACCCGGTCCCAGAGGGGAAAGGACAGTGTGTGACCCACTGTACCACCCGGTCGCAGCGGGGAAAGGACAGTGTGTGACCCACTGTACCACCCGGTCCCAGGGGGGAAAGGACAGTGTGTGACCCACTGTACCACCCGGTCCCAGAGGGGAAAGGACAGTGTGTGACCCACTGTACCACCCGGTCCCAGAGGGGAAAGGACAGTGTGTGACCCACTGTACCACCCGGTCCCAGAGGGGAAAGGACAGTGTGTGACCCACTGTACCACCCGGTCGCAGCGGGGAAAGGACAGTGTGTGACCCACTGTACCACCCGGTCCCAGGGGGGAAAGGACAGTGTGTGACCCACTGTACCACCTGGTCCCAGAGGGGAAAGAACAGTGTGTGACCCACTGTACTACCCGGTCCCAGAGGGGAAAGGACAGTGTGTGACCCACTGTGCCATACGGTCCCAGAGGGGAAAGAACAGTGTGTGACCCACTGTACCACCCGGTCCCAGAGGGGAAAGGACAGTGTGTGACCCACTGTACCACTCGGTCCCAGAGGAGAAAGGACAGTGTGTGACCCACTGTACCACCTGGTCCCAGAGGGGAAAGGACAGTGTGTGACTCACTGTACCACCCGGTCCCAGAGGAGAAAGGACATTGTGTGACCCACTGTACCACCCGGTCCCAGAGGGGAAAGGACAGTGTGTGACCCACTGTACCACCCGGTCCCAGAGGTGAAAGGACAGTGTGTGACCCACTGTACCACCCGGTCCCAGAGGGGAAAGGACAGTGAGTGACCCACTGTACCACCTGGTCCCAGAGGGGAAAGGAGAGTGTGTGACCCACTGTACCACCCGGTCGCAGAGGGGAAAGGACAGTGTGTGACCCACGGTACCACCCGGTCCCAGAGGGGAAAGGACAGTGTGTGACCCACTCTACCACCCGGTCCCAGAGGGGAAAGGACAGTGAGTGACCCACTGTACCACCTGGTCCCAGAGGGGAAAGGACAGTGTGTGACCCACTGTACCACCCGGTCGCAGAGGGGAAAGGACAGTGTGTGACCCACGGTACCACCCGGTCCCAGAGGGGAAAGGACAGTGTGTGACCCACTCTACCACCCGGTCCCAGAGGTGAAAGGACAGTGTGTGACCCACTGTAGCACCCGATCCCAGGGAGGAAAAGACAGTGTGTGACCCACTGTACCAACCGGTCCGAGAGGGGAAAGGACAGTGTGTGACCCACTGTACCACCTGGTCCCAGAGGGGAAAGGACAGTGTGTGACCCACTGTACCACCCGGTCCCAGAGGAGAAAGGACAGTGTGTGACCCACTGTACCACCCGGTCCCAGAGGGGAAAGGTCAGTGTGTGACCCACTGTACCACCCGGTCCCAGAGGGGAAAGGACAGTGTGTGACCCACTGTACCACCCGGTCCCAGAGGAACAAGTACAGTGTGTGACCCACTGTACCACCCGGTCCCAGAGGGAAAAGGACAGTGTGTGACCCACTGTACCACCCGGTCGCAGCGGGGAAAGGACAGTGTGTGACCCACTGTACCACCCGGTCCCAGGGGGGAAAGGACAGTGTGTGACCCACTGTACCACCTGGTCCCAGAGGGGAAAGAACAGTGTGTGACCCACTGTACTACCCGGTCCCAGAGGGGAAAGGACAGTGTGTGACCCACTGTGCCATACGGTCCCAGAGGGGAAAGAACAGTGTGTGACCCACTGTACCACCCGGTCCCAGAGGGGAAAGGACAGTGTGTGACCCACTGTACCACTCGGTCCCAGAGGAGAAAGGACAGTGTGTGACCCACTGTACCACCTGGTCCCAGAGGGGAAAGGACAGTGTGTGACTCACTGTACCACCCGGTCCCAGAGGAGAAAGGACATTGTGTGACCCACTGTACCACCCGGTCCCAGAGGGGAAAGGACAGTGTGTGACCCACTGTACCACCCGGTCCCAGAGGAGAAAGGACAGTGTGTGACCTACTGTACCACCCGGTCCCAGAGGGGAAAGGACAGTGTTTGACCCACTGTACCACCTGGTCCCAGAGGAGTAAAGGACAATGTGTGACCCACTGTAACACCCGGTCCCAGAGCGAAAAGAACAGTGTGTGACCCACTGTACCACCTGGTCCCGGAGGCGAAAGGACAGTGTGTGACCCACTGTACCACCCGGTCCCACAGGGGAAAGGACAGTCTGTGACCCATTTGTACGACCTGGTCCCAGAAGAACAAGGTCAGTGTGTGACCCACTGTACCACCCGGTCCCACAGGTGAAAGGACAGTGTGTGACCCACTGTACCACCCGGTCCACAAGGTGAAAGGACAGTGTGTGACCCACTGTACCACCCGGTCCCAAGAGGGGAAAGGACAGTGTGTGACCCACTGTAACACCCCGGTCCCAGAGGGGAAAGGACAGTGTGTGACCTACTGTACCACCCGGTCCCAGAGGGGAAAGGACAGTGTGTGACCCACTGTACCACCGGTCCCACAGGGGAAAGGACAGTGTGTGACCCACTGTACCACCCGGTCCCAGAGGGGAAAGGACAGTGTATGACCCACTGTACCACCCGGTCCAGAGGAGTAAAGGACAGTGTGTGACCCACTGTAACACCCGGTCCCAGAGGGGAAAGGACAGTGTGTGACCCATTGTACGACCTGGTCCAGAAGAACAAGGTCCAGTGTGTGACCCACTGTAAGACCCGGTCCCACAGGTGAAAGGACAGTGTGTGACCCAGTGCACCACCCGGTCCCAGAGGGGAAAGGACAGTGTGTGACCCACTGTACCACCCAGTCCCACAGGGGAAAGGACAGTGTGTGACCCACTGTACCACCTGGTCCCAGAGGGGAAAGGACAGTGTGTGACCCACCGTACCCCCCGGTCCCACAGGGGAAAGGACCGTGTGTGACCCACTGTACACCCGGTCCCAGAGGGGAAAGGACAGTGAGTGACCCACTGTACCACCTGGTCCAGAGGGAAAGGAGAGTGTGTGACCCACTGTACCACCCGGTCGCAGAGGGGAAAGGACAGTGTGTGACCCACGGTACCACCCGGTCCCAGAGGGGAAAGGACAGTGTGTGACCCACTCTACCACCCTGTCCCAGAGGGGAAAGGACAGTGAGTGACCCACTGTACACCTGGTCCCAGAGGGGAAAGGACAGTGTGTGACCCACTGTACCACCCGGTCGCAGAGGGGAAAAGACAGTGTGTGACCCACGGTACCACCCGGTCCCAGAGGGGAAAGGACAGTGGATTTGACCCACTGTACCACCTGGTCCCAGAGAGTAAAGGACAATGTGTGACCCACTGTAACACCCGGTCCCAGAGCGAAAAGAACAGTGTGTGACCCACTGTACCACCTGGTCCCGGAGGCGAAAGGACAGTGTGTGACCCACTGTACCACCCGGTCCCACAGGGGAAAGGACAGTGTGTGACCCACTGTACCACCCGGTCCCACAGGTGAAAGGACAGTGTGTGACCCACTGTACCACCCGGTCCCAGAGGGGAAGGACAGTGTGTGACCCACTGTAACACCCGGTCCCAGAGGGGAAAGGACAGTGTGTGACCTACTGTACCACCCGGTCCCAGAGGGGAAAGGACAGTGTGTGACCCACTGTACCACCCGGTCCCACAGGGGAAAGGACAGTGTGTGACCCACTGTACCACCCGGTCCCAGAGGGGAAAGGACAGTGTATGACCCACTGTACCACCCGGTCCCAGAGGAGTAAAGGACAGTGTGTGACCCACTGTAACACCCGGTCCCAGAGGGGAAAGGACAGTGTGTGACCCATTGTACGACCTGGTCCCAGAAGAACAAGGTCAGTGTGTGACCCACTGTAAGACCCGGTCCCACAGGTGAAAGGACAGTGTGTGACCCAGTGCACCACCCGGTCCCAGAGGGGAAAGGACAGTGTGTGACCCACTGTACCACCCAGTCCCACAGGGGAAAGGACAGTGTGTGACCCAGTGCACCACCCGGTCCCAGAGGGGAAAGGACAGTGTGTGACCCACCGTACCCCCCGGTCCCACAGGGGAAAGGACCGTGTGTGACCCACTGTACCACCCGGTCCCAGAGGGGAAAGGACAGTGAGTGACCCACTGTACCACCTGGTCCCAGAGGGGAAAGGAGAGTGTGTGACCCACTGTACCACCCGGTCGCAGAGGGGAAAGGACAGTGTGTGACCCACGGTACCACCCGGTCCCAGAGGGGAAAGGACAGTGTGTGACCCACTCTACCACCCGGTCCCAGAGGGGAAAGGACAGTGAGTGACCCACTGTACCACCTGGTCCCAGAGGGGAAAGGACAGTGTGTGACCCACTGTACCACCCGGTCGCAGAGGGGAAAGGACAGTGTGTGACCCACGGTACCACCCGGTCCCAGAGGGGAAAGGACAGTGTGTGACCCACTCTACCACCCGGTCCCAGAGGTGAAAGGACAGTGTGTGACCCACTGTAGCACCCGATCCCAGGGAGGAAAAGACAGTGTGTGACCCACTGTACCAACCGGTCCGAGAGGGGAAAGGACAGTGTGTGACCCACTGTACCACCTGGTCCCAGAGGGGAAAGGACAGTGTGTGACCCACTGTACCACCCGGTCCCAGAGGGGAAAGGACAGTGTGTGACCCACTGTACCACCCGGTCCCAGAGGGGAAAGGTCAGTGTGTGACCCACTGTACCACCCGGTCCCAGAGGGGAAAGGACAGTGTGTGACCCACTGTACCACCCGGTCCCAGAGGAACAAGTACAGTGTGTGACCCACTGTACCACCCGGTCGCAGCGGGGAAAGGACAGTGTGTGACCCACTGTACCACCCGGTCCCAGGGGGGACAGGACAGTGTGTGACCCACTGTACCACCTGGTCCCAGAGGGGAAAGAACAGTGTGTGACCCACTGTACTACCCGGTCCCAGAGGGGAAAGGACAGTGTGTGACCCACTGTGCCATACGGTCCCAGAGGGGAAAGAACAGTGTGTGACCCACTGTACCACCCGGTCCCAGAGGGGAAAGGACAGTGTGTGACCCACTGTACCACTCGGTCCTGAGGAGAAAGGACAGTGTGTGACCCACTGTACCACCCGGTCCCAGAGGGGAAAGGACAGTGTGTGACCCACTGTACCACCCGGTCCCAAAGGAGAAAGGACATTGTGTGACCCACTGTACCACCCGGTCCCAGAGGGGAAAGGACAGTGTGTGACCCACTGTACCACCCGGTCCCACAGGGGAAAGGACAGTGTGTGACCCACTGTACAACCCGGTCCCAGAGGGGAAAGGACAGTGTGTGACCTACTGTACCACCCGGTCCCAGAGGGGAAAGGACAGTGTTTGACCCACTGTACCACCTGGTCCCAGAGGAGTAAAGGACAATGTGTGACCCACTGTAACACCCGGTCCCAGAGCGAAAAGAACAGTGTGTGACCCACTGTACCACCTGGTCCCGGAGGCGAAAGGACAGTGTGTGACCCACTGTACCACCTGGTCCCACAGGGGAAAGGACAGTCTGTGACCCATTGTACGACCTGGTCCCAGAAGAACAAGGTCAGTGTGTGACCCACTGTACCACCCGGTCCCACAGGTGAAAGGACAGTGTGTGACCCACTGTACCACCCGGTCCCACAGGTGAAAGGACAGTGTGTGACCCACTGCACCACTCGGTCCCAGAGGGGAAAGGACAGTGTTTGACCCACTGTACCACCTGGTCCCAGAGGGGAAAGGACAGTGTGTGACCCACTGTACCACCTGGTCCCAGAGGGGAAAGGACAGTGTGTGACACACTGTACCACCCGGTCCCAGAGGGGAAAGGACAGTGTGTGACCCACTGCACCACCTGGTCCCAGAGGGGAAAGGACAGTGTGTGACCCACTGGCCCACCTGGTCCCAGAGGGGAAAGGACAGTGTGTGACCCACTGTACCACCTGGTCCCAGAGGGGAAAGGACAGTGTGTGACCCACTGTACCACCCGGTCCCTGAGGGGAAAGAACAGTGTGTCACCCACTGTACCACCCGGTCCCAGAGGGGAAAGGACAGTGTGTGACCCACTGTACCACTCGGTCCCAGAGGAGAAAGGACAGTGTGTGACCCACTGTACCACCTGGTCCCAGAGGGGAAAGGACAGTGTGTGACTCACTGTACCACCCGGTCCCAGAGGGGAAAGGACAGTGTGTGACCACGGTACCACCCGGTCCCAGAGGGGAAAGGACAGTGTGTGACCCACTCTACCACCCGGTCCCAGAGGTGAAAGGACAGTGTGTGACCCACTGTAGCACCCGATCCCAGGGAGGAAAAGACAGTGTGTGACCCACTGTACCACCTGGTCCCAGAGGGGAAAGGTCAGTGTGTGACCCACTGTACCACCCGGTCCCAGAGGGGAAAGGACAGTGTGTGACCCACTGTACCACCCGGTCCCAGAGGAACAAGTACAGTGTGTGACCCACTGTACCACCCGGTCCAGAGGGAAAAGGACAGTGTGTGACCCACTGTACCACCCGGTCGCAGCGGGGAAAGGACAGTGTGTGACCCACTGTACCACCCGGTCCCAGGGGGGAAAGGACAGTGTGTGACCCACTGTACCACCTGGTCCCAGAGGGGAAAGAACAGTGTGTGACCCACTGTACTACCCGGTCCCAGAGGGGAAAGGACAGTGTGTGACCCACTGTGCCATACGGTCCCAGAGGGGAAAGAACAGTGTGTGACCCACTGTACCACCCGGTCCCAGAGGGGAAAGGACAGTGTGTGACCCACTGTACCACTCGGTCCCAGAGGAGAAAGGACAGTGTGTGACCCACTGTACCACCTGG